>NW_026622565.1:0-5373 GCF_003711565.1 Takifugu flavidus
TTAGTTTCCACGTGAGACTCTCGGCGCCGTCTTCACTCAAACCAAGCTAGTAGCTTCTCTTGGCTAACAGTTAATTTCTTCTGTTACCTTACTCGTTGCTCTAAGCCTGCGTTCCTGGGCCCATAACCTGTTGAGCGGAGTACCTTGCGGTGGAGATTCAAACTCTCAGATAACAGAATTATCTTTAGCCTCCTCTAGGCATATTTAATCAATCAGACAGGGAGATGCAATGAGCTGCCGCTCTGTTTCACAACTATACCGGAACAGGTCCATAGGTAGTGACGTCATGTCCATGACGCACCGTGAACATTACCCTCTGCAGGACACAATGAGTAAGGACGCACACATATCACATTTAACAAAATGAATAAAAATTCACATTGAATATACCATATAAATTATATAAATCATTTTACATGAATGTATGTATATGCCTTATTTTAAATTAGTTGTGGCAGGATGTTTTTGTATTTGCATGTACATTATATGTAAAAAGAAAAAGAAAGAAATTCAAGGTTTCCATTATTTGTTGATTGAACTTATTTTTATTATTATTCAGTTCATACAAATAAAAGTAAAACATTTGTTTACTTGGCCCCTGCAAAAGTACACTGGCAAACCCACAAAGTCAACAAGGTCTCTGTGTATTTTCTCTCAATGTGCCACAACTAAGGTGAGATCAAACTTTTACTCTACATGTTTGGTTCTCTAATATTTGGACTTTGGTGCTCAGGTTCTGATCAAGCTCCACTGCTACATGCTGATATTTGACACTAAACACAAATCTTGGGCAGCTGGTTTCATTAGCTTTGTCTAATTTCTTTGATGAAAACCAGATATGGATATTGTGGGTTTTCTGTTCATCTCCTAACATATCATATTGCTACTTTGTGCCTCATCCAAGGTAGTTTTCTCTGTCAGCTGGACTGTGTTTCTTCTCTTGAAGACGTTTCGCCTTCTATCCAGAACGCTTGTTCGGTTCTGAACTCGCTGGGGACCGAGCTTGAAAATAGCTTTACCCTGCCAACGACTCTCAGGTGACCACTCGGATCATCAACATACCAATGGTCCACAGGGGCTATATTTTCAAGCTCGGTCCCCAGCGAGTTCTATTTAAAATCTAAAACCTATCTATCTAAAAAAGAAACGGCTTAAAAGAAACACTGGAGCTCCTTACTTTAGTTGCTCTGATCTTATAAAGAATGACTGAATCACACAGCAATTGTGACATTTGAATATCAGTTTTATTTTCTTCTTCCAAAAAAATCTTGACTTACAGGAGGTCCAGGACTCATTTTTAAAAACATATCAGTGATTAATGACTAACTTTTCAGTGGACCTTACATTAAAAACGAAAATCAAGAAAAACCAACCTGTGTTCCTGATCCAGAGTTTAATAGTATAAAAGACGACTCACAACATTTGTTTTCATTATCTTCATTTATGGCAAAACGCACCTATGAAACCAAATGCATGAAATGTGATTTTTTTGGTTCCACAACATTGCAGACAAACACAGCTGCCCTGCTGGTGTCCCTTGCATGTCTCATTCTTGCACCGTCTGCTTGTGACGATGATCAGCTTTAGGACTAATTGAATGTGTAATATTCCTTCATTTTCTTCCTTCCTTCATTAAACTACAGGATGTTCCCCAGGATGTGGGAGAATGTGGACAGTCTCTGAATCTGAGTGAAAGTCTCCACAACCATTCAGCACAGTGAGAATATTAGCATTTTCCTTGTTTTGTAAAAAAAGGAAATAAAATGAAAACTGTTCCATAACAAAATATGAATGTGTGGTAGTAAAAGTAAAAAGAATCAAAATAAGGCACAGATAAAAAGGAGTCATCATTGTTGTCCCTGTCAGAGCAGGACATTCAGGACATTCAGGACATTCGCTTGTAGATGTAAATGACCCTGTTGCAGGATGGACAGCGATGCATTATGTCTTGGCAGGATTCAATACAGAACGGGATAAAACAGCACAGGAAACACCTGTGAGGAGGAAACAAGTCATTCAGGTTTGCAAAGTTGTGTTTTTTTGTGTGTTTGCTTTGTTTTTGTTCTTGTCTCTTTGGTTTTTACCCAAAAAATCCAAGTGCAGCACACACGAGCCAGGTCATCAGACCTGCTGTCGGTTCGGTCCTGGTGATCACTGTTTGCTGGCAGTGGGGGCACAAAGTTTGCCCTGGAACGTCATGGAGCGCAGGAGACACTACTACATGTGTCACTGAGGAAAAACACACAAAAGAAACTTTGAAATGTCCACAGTCTCATATAAGGAAGCAGTTTGCAAGATGTGCATTATTGAGAATGGAAACTATATTGAAAAGGGCCCTCTTTTATGCTCTTTTGTTGTTGTTTTTCATTTCTCCTGCATGTACACAGAGGCCGCATTGACTTAATTTGACCAGATTCAACACCTGAAAGAGTTTAAAATATAAATATCCTCTGAGCTGTGCAGTAAGGTAGCAGGGTTCTTTCACATGGCTGAGAGACAAAACAATGACATTTATCCAGAACAACTGTTTGTTTGTTTTTTTGTCAGACACAAATGAGTTATTCATCAACCCTTGGAAGAAGACAATAAACAATGCCAAAGAACCATTAGGGGCAAGCTAGCTACAAGATTGCTGATGGCAAAAATATCTGGGTGAAAGTGCAGTGATGCCTCAGTCTGTCAGTGTCTTGTCTCTGCTGGGGTCCATGCTTGGTCTTACCTGTAGTTGCATGTACGGCAGTCTGGGGTGGACAATAAGGAACACCTGCAGGATGTAACACATGCTGTTTTAAAGCTGGGACAAATGAATTAGGTGTACCTCAGGACATCAAGGATGCATCTGAGTATATTTTTATTTGTATAATAGATTTTTCTAGGTATAGTCTATGGAAGAGAAGTGTTGTTTTTGTTGACTCTAATGTTTCTGTGTCATTCAGTGCATCTGGACACTGTATGATGGCTGTATGGCGACACAGACCTCCCTGGTATCCAGGAGGAGGTGGAGCGGGGCCAGGCTGAGGGTTTATTCCAGGCTGTGGATACATTCCTGGTGCGCTCCCATAATTCACAGGGGGTCCTGGGTACGGAGGAGCCAAGTCCTGTGGTGGGTGTCCCTTTTCCATCTGAAATGAATCTGAAGACATGTGGATACACATGTTGTAAGTTAGTCAACCATTGTTGTTAACATCTCTAACCAGAAAACTAATTTGAAAGGCTTCTTTACATGTCAAGTCCATGGTCACCTTGGTAAAGTCTAATATATATTCTTGGGGTTTATGGTTTGTCAGCAAGGGGCAAATATGTGGCTTCTGAATACTCTGCTGAGTGGGCTAGTTGCTCTGAGAATCACACAGGTTGAATGCTTTATCTGGCACTAATTGATGGCCGACAGAGTGTTAAGGGAAATCAGCTGACCTGAAAATTCTTCATCAGTGAATCAACACAGACATCGGCACACCCACAGTTAAAGGCCACATATTCTGACTTCCAATGTTACTGTCATCCTCTGTGCACCAAAACTATCATTAAAAAATTGGAACTAAATCAGAGCCCACCTGTGCCCTGTCCACCCTGTCTCAATATAATGCTCATCCCACTTCCCGCTCAACCCATAAGATCACACGACTTGTAGGAAAATCTGTAACTGACAGATGAAACTTTTTTGATTGACCTAATTTCTCATTCTCATATGTGATGTCATTGAGCGTTGTCAGTCGTCCGGGAAGAAGAAATCTCCTCAGTTTGAAAGAGAATCGAAGCAATTCCAGTTGACCTATTTCAAGCTGAGGATAAGGGGGTAGACTTTCAATCTCTCTTCCCTTTCTTCTATCAATAAAACTGTCCTCAATCAATTAGGGAAGTACACGTCACACTAGTATCAATGTCTCTGGGCTGAAAGAGCTAAGCTACAGCTACCACAATGTGACAGATCCCAGTTCAGAAGCTTGACAACCTTCGACCTGACCTGCATCTATAATGGTCTGAAGTTGCAGTCACACGATCACAAGCACAGAATTTAACATTCAGAAGTCAAAGGAGACATACCTGCTTGGAAGGAGTGAGGAAAAGCTGCTGAACTGGCTCTCCCTTGTCTGAGTCAGGACAAAAGTCCAATGACGCAGACGAATATGACGAGGAACAACTAACAAAGAACGGACGCTATAAAAGAGTGTAAAGAGCAGAACAGAATGAGGAAGAACTACTTCCTTACTAGCTTGTTGCTGCAACCCACTCTCTCTTTCCCCTCCCACAAATCCCCTCACTTCAACTGACACAGTGGAAACATTCAGTAATAAAGGTCTGGGACAAACACAAGAATCTGAAAACACACACATACACACACATACACACACACATAAAGCCACACAAACCTCCATGTAGATCAACAGCCTCATAAACTAAATCAGTGATAACAAATTGTGATTGTGACACAGTAATAAGTTTCGCTGCCATATCACATGCATTATGGTTTCTCTGTCATCCGCCCCTTGCTTTTTTTCTGTTTCCTGTGGTTAGCACACGCTTTCATGGGGGAGGGAAACAGAAACAAAGTGTTATGGCTATAACTTCTGTTCCCTGAAGAAGAGGAACGAGGTATCACGTCCTTGTTGAAGAAACCTCTATTCCCACCATTTAAGTCAAATGCCCGTGGTGACGTATGTGAGGTCCGCCAGCACACATAAACTCCTATCGCCACGGTCATTATTCAGTTTGACAGCCACGCTTCACCGAGCCTGGCTGCACAGTGGGGCAACTTAGTGTTGTACCTCGTTCCTCTCCTTCAGGGAACAGAAGACGGAGTCCTCCTCCTTTCTTCAAAACAACGAAATGATGGCTGTACCAGCCTCTGTTCGCGGCACCAAGGGAGGCCCCACCAAGAACATCCAGCCGTGTGACCTGCAGTACTGTGGGCGAGGGACTGTCGTCTGCTGGTGTGCCGGCAGGAAATGGCAGTACCAGCCCACCCCTTTGGGACACATGAAGGATGTGATCTGTCGTGATCCTAACTTTGTTAATCAGAGGGATCAGTGGACTGTCAGAAGGCATATTCTCCTCGCGTTCTGCCAGAGACATAGCTTGGTATGTCTGGAGCATAGTAATGGAGCTCAAGGCACGAGCTATGCTAGCCTGCGACCGGTAATTTTTTTTCCAGCTGTGAAGCAGAGAACCTGCAGTGCTTTGATGGGAGTATGGCAGAGCCACCAACACCGTGATTATGGGACGGGGCCAGGTACGAGGCCAAGGACGCTTCCATTGGTGGAATATTGACCAGACCGGTCTCCTCCGCTTCATCCAATTCCAAGAATTCCATGTCCCGGGTAGACAGTGGTTTGTGCCACGTCGAATGTCCGCGACAATGTCTAGGTACATAGG
>NW_026622566.1:0-5363 GCF_003711565.1 Takifugu flavidus
TCAGAGGTACCTCATCAATATTTATGATGTCGTCTGGTCTGATGGAATTCTCTGCTCTCTTTGTTTGAATGAATTTCTGAAAATTTGCGACTTGTTCCTCGTATTTGGGATGGAGTTGCTGACACGGAGTTGTCCGTGTCCTGATGGACAGACCTTTTCGTTTCATAAATCTTAGACACCGCGACGATCCTCCTTTGAAATCCTGAATTTTCTTTTCGGTGGCGATTGTTTTTGCTTTCAGTCTTATCTGCACAGTAGAAACACCTCGGCCATCTGCTCTTTGTGTGCTCACCCAGTCCTCAAGAATGTTTTCCAGTTCGGGCCACCTGCTTTTATTACCTCTGAAAGCTTTTTTCATCTTTTTACATTGCTCCAGTTCTTCCTGCTGCCGTTTCCAGCGTCTCACCATCGATTCATTTATGTTAAGTTTACGTGCAGCAGCTCTGTTTCCTTCTTTATCGGCCAGCTCGATTGCTTTTAACTTGAAAGCTGCGTCATATGCATTTCTTCTTGTATTTTCCATAATGAGGGTCTGTTTATGCTAATTTTATTCATACACAAAGCGCGAAGTTACATTAAACTTGCGTCTTCCTCGACACATATATTCCACCTATCTTACTTACCTTTTCTGCTCGAGCGCCCCTAGCGGCCGATAGAAAAAATACACAAATAAGCCGCACCGTAGAATAAGCCGCAGTGTTTAAAGTGTAGGGAAAAAGTAGCGGCTTATAGTCCGGAAATTACGGTAATTGACGACAAGCTTTTTATGATGTGTTATTACTCAAGTATAAAAGTACTTGGAACATTGAAATACATGCTACACAAACACACAGCAGTCACAATGCTGATGCCAGGACCTCTGTGGACATGCCTGGCTCTAATGTGGCTGGGAAGCTCCAGTGCCCACAGCTTATTTACCTGCGAGCCCATTAAGGTGCATCGCTGCCTCGGGATGTCCTACAACATGACCTTCTTCCCCAACATGATGGACCACTTTGACCAGGATATTGCAGCCACTCATATGAAGGTAAGTCCCAAGAGAAAATATCAATATTTTGATGTATATTGGGAATATTCTTTGAAGTAAAAAGGTGTGTGGTGCCAAGCAGTACCTGTTATATTGGTTTTCTAACTGGGAAATGAGTTATTTGCCTTTGCCAAAATCTGTGTGCAGGATGTATTACTGTCAGGTGACGCAGGCCACGCCTTGCACCGATCCGATGCTGGCCAGCAACTACGCAGTAAGCATTTGCAACAAAATCTGCATTTTTTTCTTCCCTCTGTGGAAAAGTCTGTCACAGAATTAAAGCGCTGGGCTTCTTTTTTGTGCAGATGTGCGTCCCATTTCCTGACATTCCCAAAGGCACTAGTTTGGGACAACAGATGGAGAGTTCAGAAGAGAATTCTGTGGTGCTGAAGAGAGGTGATGATTCAAAAATGCATCAAAGGGAAGAGGAAAATCAAAAGACTTCTGTGGAAGAAATAAATGCTGAACAAATAACTCTTTTGAAAGAAGAAAATGGTCAACTGATCATGAAATGTGAAGACTTTAAGAGAAAAATACAGGAGTTAATGGAAGAAAAGAAAGACTTTACCAATAAAGCTAAATGTTACAAGAGAGAACTCAACCTGCTGCGGAACAGTAGGACAAAAATCAATAAAACGTGTCAAGTGGACATGGAAAACCAAAGGAGTGAAAAGAAGGTCCACTCTTTAGAGGCAGAACTGAAAGACCTGGCCATCAAATACAAAAACTGTCAGGTGAGAAACCAAAGGCTAGACAATCAAATAAGAGAAAATAACAAGAAATATGAAGGTTCTGAGAGGAGAATACAGGAGCTGCAGGTAGAAAATAACCAATGGGAAAGAAAATAACAAATTTTATGAAACAGAACTCCTAAAATTCAAGGCAGAAATGAGCAAGCTGACCACCTCAGCCACCAGTTTAAACACAGATATCCAAGAGAAAAATGAAATAAATCTACAGCTGACCCAGACTGTAAAACATGAGAGCAAATTCAAAGAACTCATGGAGAGACATGAGGAGATGGCCATGGAAAATGAAAGAAATGAAAGTCCAGCAGTTGGAAGAGAATCTGAAAGAATTCACCATTAAATATGAATCCTCCAAGAAGAGAAACCAACAGCTGGAAAATCAAATGAACAAACAGGCCCAGAAATGAAGAAAGCTGGAGAAAGAAAAGAAAGGCAGCGAAGACTTTGAAAGAGAACTCCAGGTCCGAAAAGAAGATGATGAAAATATGGAGATGACAGCTGGATATTATGCGAAAAAGGATCAAGACCTTGTGAAGCTGATCTATAAGGAAAAAATCAAACAGATGGAAGAACAAAAGACTGTATTGGACACGACAAGTGAACACCAAAAGACAATAAACCAACTACTGAAGGAGAAAATAAAGAAAATGCAATAAAAAGAACGTGTTACTATAAAACTCAATCTGCTGGAGCTGCAGAACACCATGCTGAAGAAAATTTGTAAACAGCTGCTGAAAAAGAGCAAGAAAATGAAATCTCCCTATTCTTCATTCAGAAATGGAAGGAGAAAAGAGGAGAAACAAGTGTATGCATCCACTGCCACCAAGAGGTATCGGAAACCATTGACTCTGTCTGTTGTTGCAAATCTGCTTCGTAGGTTCGGACCGTGAAACGACCAGAGTCAGTGATCTTCAGCAAACTGTTTATTAAACTCAGTTGTGGACCTTTTTACAATGAGAGAAGCATTCAGCATTAGCCAACAGGTAAAAAGTGCACTGGGCCTTCTTGGGCATTGGTTTATATATTCAGCAGAAAGGTTAGCAACAGTGGTCAGGTGATCAAGTGATTTACGGACGACACCATTTTATTACCTTATATGATTATGTTCTATGTAATTTCCGGTACCTCACGAGCAAGTCACAAGGTGGCACCAGGAAGTGTGATTAAATGCCTGCACGTACGCACATTCTTAAACACATGCAAAAGTCAGTTCTAGTGATTCAAGGTTACGCGATAAGTTTGTGGTACATACGTAGTAAGTTTCACAGTCGATTTCACAGTAAATTTCCACATTTTTACCCTATTGGTCTCTGAAAAAGGACATACTACATTAAGGTAACAGCCGCTTCTTCATCGCCCTCTGACTGATGATCTCCCGGGTCTGTGGATAGCAGGATCATCAGTGCATCGGCAATGGGCGGTCCACTGCCCTTTTCTACAGTAGCTGATATGAAACGAACACAAAACATGCGACTACATGGTACACAGCAACAGCCACATGCCAAAATAACAGCCAAAAATGTAGCTAACGAAGTACACAAGGCTAAAATAAGATTTTTCCACTCCCAGTGAACCACTTATCCGGAGGATTCTCTATGCCAGAATGTTCTGCCATTTCATCAGACAGGGTATGCAAGCCTTCCAACGCTATGGTTACAAAGCCGTCAGGTGCATTGTTATTTGAAATAAAAGTATAACATATGTCTCCAAACATTGAGCATACTCCACCTTATTCAGCCAGGAGCAAACCTTATGTCGAGGACCATAAGGTTTTGAACTGCAATGAGGGAGATGGCTGCTAATTGTTCAGAGAGTCCTTCTACGGCGTCTCTGGTCAGATTTGCCAATCTTTGAACAATGTAATGCACATAATTGATTCTGTCCACATTTTTGTTTGGTGTAACGGGAAATATTGCGGAGACAAGAAGGATGTTTTTGAAGCCACTTGATCAGCCAATTTTTATTTATCTGGAACACCACGTGGTACCCCTATTGCAATATAGGTGGGGGGATTTAGAGAAAGATCAAAATGAGAGGAGTAGCCCTGTTCCTCAGCTGTTCGCCTAGTAAGAATGTGTCGCCGGCGTCTTGCAGTGAGAGCGCTAGAAGTTGTGCTGACCCTGTGGACAATTTTATTGCCTAAGAGTGTTAATGGGGCTGCCAGTCGAACCATAGCGCAGTTGCCTGTGCTTCCAGTGGGAATGAATGTGCGTAAATGATTGCCGCACTACCAAAATAGACCTGCGCGCGGTAAGGGGCCAATTAGTGAGGCGTTACCAGGTTGAGACGTATTGCACCAATCTGGGGAAATGTCACCCAGATTGAGAGTGGATCCTGTAAAATTAAAACATATGTAACTATTTGGAGGCTCCCTGTAGGACCGGAAAGGCCTCGTTGTAGTCTTATTGCTAATTGGTGGGAATACTGAAGCTAGGGTGACACAGGTTGTAGGCGTGACTTCTGTGGTAAGGGCTAGCATACAGTTCTAGCCCCAGCTGTTGTCCGTGTAAGGATGCTGGTTCAGTGAATAGGTGTGGTCTGGCCGATGCACAGGCTATGCAACCACCTTTCATGTGGGTTCTTGCTTCCTTCGCCAGGCAATTTAGCCAGAGATTGGAATCAGTATAATCTGTAACCTATCACTACTCAACTAGAGTTATTTGTGTGTAGTCAGTAGTGATTACAAAAGGACTGTCCCTGTTTAAGCGAGAGGTGAGTTTTGGGAGTGGCGCAGGTGTGGCATCAGTATTTAGCTTGACAGGTGAATGTAAACGAATTCTAAGCAAGCCCAAGTCTTGGGAGTTTCTGATGTGGTGTGGGGTGTTGCCAACCATGGGAGACAAGATGGAGGCCAAGTATTTGGAAACGTTATATGTTACTGAATTGATGCTACTTATTATTGGTCTCAGAGGGGTCCCTGGTTTGTGGATTTTGAGCAATCCATAAATACAAGGGATGGCTTCTCCTGGATATAGACGGTAGAATTGTGGTCTGTCGATGGCTTTCTCCTTTTCCAGTTTCTGTAGTAAGTCTACCACCTTCTTCTTGTATGAGCTGGTAGGGTCTCGCTTGAGTTTCTCATATGTAGTGGTGTCTGTCAGGAGATTGATTATTTTGGTGTCATAGTCAGTGGTATTGAGTAAGACCGTGCACCTACCTTTGTCAGCTAGTAAGATGGTGATGTCATTGTCATTGGCTAAGGATGCAATGGCTCTTTTTTCCTCATTAGTAATATTGGAGGTTGGAGGTTTTGCACTAGCTAAAGCAGCCGTTACCTTAAGTCTAATCTGTTCTGCTTCCGGGAGTTTATTGTTTCTGATGTCTGTCTCAGTGGCTGTGATGAGTTCGACATTCGGTACCTCTTCAAGGGTGACTGAAAAATTCAGACCTTTGGCAAGCACTTCCTCTTCGGTGTGTGTAAGCTCCCTGTCTGATAAGTTTTTTACCCATTTCTCCCGTTGTGTGTCAGACAAGGATGTGTCAGAGGCTTTTTTCTGTCATGGAGAAGGGGTTGGCTTCGTTTTCTTATCTGGTTTCAAGACTGGCAGAGTAGGTGTCTTCCATGGTGATGTGGTGGGGTAGATAAC
>NW_026622567.1:0-5613 GCF_003711565.1 Takifugu flavidus
TGTTCTTGCAATCAACCAACGAGAGTGTCAGACTTTGAAAACTCTTAATGATAAGGGAGATGTACAGTCACCTTGGCAACAGAAAAATGGATCGGTTATTGGCTTGCCATATGTAAAGCTGCCCATAAACTGTCCCAATTCCAAACTGAATTAGAGAAAATGCATCTGGCAGAGATCCTTGGCTTTATTCACAGCCGTGCGGAAAGTGCAGCGTAGCCACAGAGCTAACCTTGGCCACTGCTTCCACTGTGGGGGGGGGGGCAATAGAAAAGTGCAGGAGTCTAAGACTTCTCGACCCTGCCTATGGGCACTAAATGGATGATTCCATTCTGTTTCACTAAAAACATCAACCACAGCCAGGAGGAAGTTGAGTTTGTATCACTCTTCCTGCTATCAATAACATAACAAGCTCTGTCACCTGTTGGTTATCGACTTCCATACAAACCCCTCCATCTCACACAATCTCTCTTTTTATATCTTTCTGTTCCTTGCCTGCATGTTGATTGAATCCATCACCTTCTTCAGGGGCACAAGCTCAGATTCCTCGAGTGTCAAGTCCATCTAATGCCTCTTTTATCCTCTCATGCTCCATCTTGTTCTGCCGTGTTTTGACCTTTTGTAGCAAATAAACTCTGTAGAGAAAGAAGAGCACTGGTCCTTTCACATCAAAATTAGCAGGCGGACGCAGGTTTAAAAAGAAAATTTCAAATTTGATCTGAGTCATTCGATAGTGCAAAGGAATTTAGGGATATCCGCTTTGGAATATTTGTTACAACACAAACAAATGAAAAAGCAGAACATCCTGTCTACCTGTTGGTCACTGAAGAATAATGATGATTATTTTATATTAAAAATATTCTTGCAGGATAATCTGTGTGCCTTCTGCATTACATGCATGACAGCTCAGAATGAAAATGTTTCTTTACCTAAACAATTCATTCTGTTTTTATTTTTAAAAAGCATAATAATAATAAAATATGATGCAAAATGATCATTTTATATTCTGCTCAGGAGAAAAGGAAGCAGCAGTATTGCCAGGCATCTTCTCATGCACGACACTTGGAAAATGTGCTGTATTATCTTAGAGTTGAGCAGATTCTGTGTGTTCGTGCAGATATCAGTTGCGAACTCCATTTGAGTGCAGGGTAGTCCGCTACGCAATCAGGGAAATTACAGTTGAAAAGCTAAAACGTTGAACTCTGTGCCTGTTATTCTCATTGTCTCATTCTTATATTTTAAAAAAAACAACCAACAACTTGTATTTCAAAACAAGCAACTAGCAAAAAGCTGTTTAGATCACGTCAATCATGTCCTTGAATTTATTAATGGCAGCTTGTGCTTTCGCCATTGTGAAACTGGACTCTTTTAGTGCTGTAATAATTATGCATGTAGAGGTCAAGAAACCTTCAAGGTAGGGCGAGAACATGGCTCCCCTATAGATTTGTAATTAATCTTTATTGTATGGAGGGCTTCGACAGCTCCTGGGTCTAAAGGCAGTATTTCTCAGAGTAGTTGCTGTTTTGCAGTGTAACATAACTTCAGTAAACTGCTGCTGTTTCATCGCTGCTGGTTTTGACGTGGACCTAAGTTCCAACCAGGAATGTGTTTTTTTGCACTTGCCTAAACATCTACATTTACTATTACTGCAGCCAAAAGGTCACTGTCACAATGTGCGATAAAAACAGACTGAGGCCCACTGACAGCCAGACCATAAAAGTGCCAAAACATTGCCTCAGGAAAATCATTATGCCACCTTCAAAGACCTCATCGGGGCAACTTGTTCCTCGGGTGCCTCGGAGGGGTAAATATATCCCGTCAGCGGCGGAACAGTTTTGTTAAGACACTTTTGTTGTAAAGTCAAATGAAGGATAAAGAAACAATCCGTCTCATGTAGCTCATTAGAGTAGAGATGAGCTGGGTGCTCCCAGCAGAGTCAGACATGAGTTCTCAAACACCTGCTTTCCATGTCTGGGAGACAAATGAAGAGAATGTCACAAAGCTGAGCGATAACAACCAGTAATGCATAGCTTCCAAAACTTCTCCAAGAATATGTTACAGCCAGTAAATACAGTCCACAGCACAATAACGTCTCTGTGGAGGATATACAAATGTGCTGCCTGCAAAGTTCAACTTTAATCTCTAGAATCTCTGACAACCTTGTCATTCTCACTGGTTGTGTTGAACATTTACTAAGCCGCTTCACAAACAACCACACTTACATGTATTAATGAACAACCAGTAAGTAACAGTTAGACATTGGAGTGGGGGCCATGGCGCACCCCCCCTAAACAAATAGGGGGACCTCGAGAAATCGCAGAGGTTGAAGGCAGCCTGAACCCAGTAAGAAGCTACTGCTGTTTGGGGGCCTTGGCATGGAAAGGCTTCAGAACTTCTGTCATAGTGCATTGCTGAACCAACAGGATCAGCTCGTAACCTCATCGTGCTCTTGAATGAAGGATGATTTAAAGGTTGTATTGGACCCTGATATTGGGGCGATGCATCATTCATCCCAGGGCTGAGCCAGAATTAAAACCAAGAATGTCTTTGCTATAAGGCTAACATGTTAACTGTGGCGGCGCTGCATGCTTGCACTTTAACGTATCAATGAAAAATGTCACGTTAAATTTGACCAGAGGAGAAACCCTAAAACAATTTTTTTTTTCCACAGAGAGGAAATGGAATTGTTCAATTACTCCACATGATAACACCCTTCCAGCTTCAATTTATCATTTAAATTCCGTACAGCTTCATTTGAGAGGAATGCTCATTTTATCAAATGATCTTCTCACCTCTTTGGTTTTCCCTTGTTTCGCTATGCGAGGGACAAAATCTCTTCACAAAATGGGCCTATAAACAATTGTAAATTCAACAGACATCTTGTATTCCATTCCTTTGGAAAAGGTTGAAGTCAGCCTTGAGCAAAGCTGTTAGTACTTCATGCTTCAACAATCTGGCAACCATTTCTTCTGGGCAACTCTCATGCATGGGTGAGAGAGGTTGTGTCTTCTGCCAGGTGGTACAGAATGTTTTTCTTGCTCCTCCTTTCTTACTCTTACTCTTGGTTCAAAACCACATTCAATTCTTCTGAAAAGGATTTAACCAATATAATCACTAAATGTGTTCAATAATAATCCTAATTGTGTTCAATGGCATTTTTGATTAAAATGGGTGAATAGGACTCTTAAAATTAGCATCTCACCTGTTAACCTTGCCTTTCCTTTAACCAGTTATTAGCCAGAGGCAAAGCTTGATAAATGCTAAATACATTCTCAATCTCATAGGAGGGACATTTGTGTCCATTCTTCTGTATCCATGATCTGATGAAATGCTTCTGTCTTGTGTTCCCTGTCCTCTGCTCACCACCAGAAGGGATACTATGCACTGTCCTAGCACATTACATCAGATTTATACCCTTTTGGAGGAGTCCCTGTCTCATGCCCTCCTCTGCTGCTTCTAATGACTGCGCATCACTTGCCAAGATTATGTTATCAAAATATGCACAAGCAGCAAACCAAGACCATTTAATGCAGAAAATGCTGTTTAATTCTGTTTTTCATTTATACATATATCTATCTATACATATATAGATAGGTGTAAATATAGAGAGATAGAGATAGATGGAGATGTCATATGTCCGTCCTCTTGATTCAGGTAATTGAACTTAACTGCCCTTGTGTGTTTCTGGTTTCTGCCCCGCTCCATTTGTTTCAACCTGTTCCCAATCACAAAGAGTATTTAATGCCTGATTCTGCCTTTCCTGTGCCAGACTCTTTATGTCTAGTGCCTGCCTCCTTGTCTATGCCACTGTCTCGCGAACATAAAGTGGGGTTTTGGGGAAGTCTTGTTCTCATTTTATTAGGACAATTTTGAATCTGTACATTCTCACACCTTTGAAACAATGGTTTCTCCTGCCTCATATTAAGGCTACGTTGTCTTTGGCTGCCAGCTCACCACAATCAAGAATGATGGTTTATGCCGGTTGACTTTTAGATCAAGATCCAAGTAAAGGTTAATCTGGTCAATGATGTCTTACTGCTAATGTGTCCCATGCAGGTTTGCAGGAGAAGTACACTGTTGTGCGTGCAGCTTTACAAAAGACAAAACCAGAAACAAAGAAGATGTTTTCACTATACGTTGCAGATCCATGCTTATCAAAAGCGGCAACACACACGGACGAGAGAAGAGGACAGGAAGCCATTTCTTTTTCACAGGATAAATCTGGAAATCTCATAAATATTCAAGAGGATCCGTCATCCGATTGGCCCCTTGGCTATACTAAGGAGGGAGTATTTTTAGGATTCCTGGACTTATTCTTCAAAAACGACTGAACGGGGAGAGGCGCTGATGGAGAATTTTGACAATGTTTGCAGCAGAAAAAGCTTTTTTTTTTTCCTTACTGTTTTCAACAAATTTGCTCGGCAAAACTTACCCATGCAGGAATGTATTGTGATTAATTGCTAGATGCATCTACACACACGCACACACACGTTTTTACAGACACGATCAAAATGAGCAAAATCAGATGGGAGAGAAAGCGCCCACGTTTGGGGCACAGCCAAAACGAGGCGAATTGAGCAAAGAAAACGAAAAACTGTCCATTCATCTTAAAGGAGGCGAAAATATTCGATGCACCTCCAGGACACCGCTATCCACCACCCACTAAACCACCACCACAGTTTTAATGAAATGTCTAAACATTGCCCAGGGCGTGAATGTTACCCTTACTCATCAGATCCCATAAAGCTGCAGAAGTCTTATCCACAAAGTGTTTTTGAATTAAATATGATGAATATATTCGCAACAGCCCTCCCTGGGGATTCATATTGAAAACAGGTGAAAAACCATTTGTTGAACGCTTTTCTTGTATTCTTAAAGAGGAACTGTGGCAAACAGTCAATTATTCAAAGCAGGCTTAATTCTACAGCATGCCATGCGGCATTACGACAGAAAGTATCATAAAAACAACTTTCTGTAAGTTCACTTTCCTATTTTCTTCCCTCTCCATCTTCATCTTTTTTATGCCCAATTTATATTCAGTTGACACAATTGCAGACATATTTCACATTCATGTCTTCCTCTTCAACTTCCCACCTTTGTTTTTTCCCTTTCCTGGGCTTTCTGATGCTTTGCATTCTAATGGAAGTCAGAAAAAGAAAAATCACCCCAATATATACGCACCTATATATATTGTGTGTGTGTGGGGGGGGTGGGGGGGGGGGGGGGCGGGGGGGTTGTGTTTGTGTGAGTTTGGTTGTTTCATGTACATATGAATGAGCTACAGACCTGTGTGTGTGTTATTTTTTTTACAACAACTACAGTTGGTTGTGGTGGTGGTGGGGGGGGTTATAGTGTTGAGTTGTTCTTCAGGAATTGAGCCCTCAGCAACAGGGAAAGGAGCTCTAAATGCTCCAGCCAAGATGTTCTGGACAATTTCATGCCTTCAACTTTTTGGGAACAGGTGGGGTTGGCCCTTTCCTTTTTGGACATGACTGTGCACCAGTGCACAAAGCAAGGTCCACATGGATGAGGGGGTTTGGTGAGGAAGTCCTGATCTCAACCCGGTAGAACACCTTTGGGATGAATTAGAGCGGAAACTGCGGGCCAGGCCTTCTC
>NW_026622568.1:0-12166 GCF_003711565.1 Takifugu flavidus
TTGATTTGAAAATTCACCATCATAAAATGTTTAAAGAGCAAAGCAGTGTCTGTGAGGTTTATGAGCCACAAATGCTGCTCTTTTTAGGAGGCACAGCAGTCTATTAAACTGTAGTTTGTGTCATAGCATAGTTTTTATTGACAAATTCTAAATTGCAAGTCGCAGATATGAACAGGGAAATGCTACGTTATCTGCTCATTCTGTTACAAATATTCTGATGAGATAGGTGGGAGTTAATTCAGTTGGGATAGACAGATGGAATATGAGTGTTGTTAGTATGATACTTGAGTTCTTTAGATATGTTTTCAATTCCGGACTCTGCCGCCTTGAGTTTGCTTTGCGAAGACAGAAATGTTGCCAATAGTGTGGACCAAAGTGGGAAATTCAATTTTATTTAAACACAAACACAACACACAGACACACCACACGCACACACGACGGAGTGAGCCGTGCCACTTACGCCGACACGTTTGCATTTCATTTCCATTCCGTTCTGTCTTGGTTTACTCGGTTGAACATTTCACACACACCACTTTTTACATAGCTTCTTATTGGAATACATTGTAGCCGACATGCACGGCATGGCCAACCGGCATTTATGTTCCAATTAGTTCCACCAAGTAAACAACGCGCGTCATATTGCCTCACCGTGTCACCCCCCGTCTGTTTAACGTTGCCCAAAGAATCACACTCACACTATGGCTGTTTAAAAGCATCAAGGTTATTTGTTTGTCATTTATCAAAAGCACCAATTTTCAATAGCTCACCAGCACGACATACTTCCTGGTTCGGGGAAACCGATGGACTGTTCAATGATTGTATACATGGAGGGGTTTCGCGAGGTGCTACGGCACAATCTATTTTAGCGGGGGTGTTTTAGAAGAGTAAGATGAACATGTATTTTACTATGCACTGGGTGGTTTTGATGGTGGAAATTTGTTTTGGGCGTTTTACGCATATTTTATATTTTCTGTTCGATTGTTATTTTGAGTTTGTAAATGTATTAGTTAGCGTAATAATTTTGATAATTGGTTTCACCTGTAGGAGGGCTACAGCTATAGAAGCCCTGGAGTAAGCCCCAGACGGGGTGGGATGTTGTGGTTGGTTGTTGTTATTTTGGAGAAAAAAGAATTTTGGAGAAAGAGTCAAAGTTGTGGTGTGTAAAAGTGTGCAGGGTCGGTATGTTATTGTATGGATTCAACCTGGCATCTTCTGACACCACTTTATTTTTGGAAAATAAAAATAAATTTTTGGAGTAAAGAAGCTCCCGTCTCCCTCTGTCTCCTCCACCGCCGATCATCCTTGCGACACACACACACACACTCATAAATATTAAATCTAAAACGATGTACAATAGTGCAACATTAAATCTCAATGTTAGAAGTACTTAAGAAGTGAATAACATCTGGCTGGATAATTATCAGGAACACTGGCGGCCTCTGCTGACCCAGTGGAGGAGTGCAAAAGCTTACAGCACCTGGTATTCCCAGGCGGTCTCCCATCCAAGTACTAACCAGGCCCGACCCTGCTTAGCTTCCGAGATCGGACGAGATCGGGCGTTCTCAGGGTGGTATGGCCGTAAGCGAGAGCAGCCGCAAGAAATGGCCTTTGAAGTTAATACAACTCAAACTTATTTTCTTGAAACACTTATTCTGGTGGAGGTTGTCCATTTTGCTTTGTCACAGTCCAAACGTCAATGTTGGAGCAGCCTCCAATCCATTCCCCCCAAAAAGAAAAGGCTATATAGCCTATGAGCGTCATATCATCAAATCTGCCTAGAACGGCTCTTGGATGAGAGGTGAAACGTCTTCAAACAAATCAAACAAGATTCAACTCCGATAAATGAAATCAAGTTAAAAGCAATGTGCCATGGCCAGGGATCGATCCCGGGCCGGTGCGGGCCAGTCGAGAATCGCTGCTGTAACAGACAACCTGATTGAAACCTCCTGAAGACCCCAGAGGGAGAGTTCGAATCCCGCTTTGGGCATTATCAAACGGAAGATATTTGATTGAAAAATTCACCATCATAAAAATGTTTAAAGAGCAAAGCAGTGTCTGTGAGGTTTATGAGCCACAAATGCTGCTCTTTTTAGGAGCACAGCAGTCTATTAAACTGTAGTTTGTGTCATAGCATAGTTTTATTGACAAATTCTAAATTGCAAGTCGCAGATATGAACAGGGAAATGCTACGTTATCTGCTTATTCTGTTACAAATATTCTGATGAGATAGGTGGGGAGTTAATTCAGTTGGGGATAGACAGATGGAATATTAGTGTTGTTAGTATGATACTTGAGTTCTTTAGATATTGTTTTCAATTCCGGACTCTGCCGCCTTGAGTTGGCTTTTGCGAAGACAGAAATGTTGCCAATAGTGTGGACCAAAGTGGGAAATTCAATTTATTTAAACACAAAACACAAACACAAGACACAGACACACGCACACACGCACGGAGTGAGCCGTGCCACTTACGCCGACACGTTTGCATTTCATTTCCATTCCGTTCTGTCTTGGTTTACTCGGTTGAAGCATTTCACACACACCACTTTTTACCATAGCTTCTTATTGGAATACATTGTAGCCGACATGCACGGCATGGCCAACCGGCATTTATGTTCCAATTAGTTCCACCCAAGTAAACAACGCGCGTCATATTGCCTCACCGTGTCACCTCCCGTCTGTTTAACGTTGCCCAAAGAATCACACTCACACTATGGCTGTTTAAAAGCATCAAGGTTTATTTGTTTGTCATTTATCAAAAGCACCAATATTTCAATAGCTCACCAGCAGGACATACTTCCTGGTTCGGGGAAACCGATGGACTGTTCAATGATTGTATACATGGAGGGGTTTCGCGAGGTGCTACGGCACAATCTATTTTAGCGGGGGTGTTTTAGAAGAGTAAGTTGAACATGTATTTTACTATGCACTGGGTGGTTTGATGGTGGAAATTTGTTTTGGGCGTTTTACGCATATTTTATATTTTCTGTTCGATTGTTATTTTGAGTTTGTAAATGTATTAGTTAGCGTAATAATTTTGATAATTGTTTCACCTGTAGGAGGGCTACAGCTATAGAAGCCCTGGAGTAAGCCCCAGACGGGGTGGGATGTTGAGTTGGTTGGTTGTTATTTTGGAGAAAAAAGAAAAATTGGAGAAAGAGTCAAAGTTGTGGTGTGTGTAAAAGTGTGCAGGGTCTGTGTGTTATTGTATGGATTCAACCTGGCATCTTCTGACACCACTTTATTTTTGGAAAATAAAAAAAATTTTTGGAGTAAAGAAGCTCCCGTCTCCCTCTGTCTCCTCCACCGCCGATCATCCTTGCGACACAGACACACACACACACACACTCATAAAATATTAAATCTAAAACGATGTACAATAGTGCAACATTAAATCTCAATGTTAGAAGTACTTAAGAAGTGAATAACATCTGGCTGGATAATTATCAGGAACACTGGCGGCCTCTGCTGACCCAGTGGAGGAGTGCAAAAAGCTTACAGCACCTGGTATTCCCAGGCGGTCTCCCATCCAAGTACTAACCAGGCCCGACCCTGCTTAGCTTCCGAGATCGGACGAGATCGGGCGTTCTCAGGGTGGTATGGCCGTAAGCGAGAGCAGCCGCAAGAAAATGGCCTTTTGAAGTTAATACAACTCAAACTTATTTTCTTGAAACACTTATTCTGGTGGAGGTTGTCCATTTTGCTTTGTCACAGTCCAAACGTCAATGTTGGAGCAGCCTCCAATCCATTCCCCCCAAAAAGAAAAGGCTATATAGCCTATGAGCGTCATATCATCAAATCTGCCTAGAACGGCTCTTGGATGAGAGGTGAAACGTCTTCAAACAAATCAAACAAGATTCAACTCCGATAAATGAAATCAAGTTAAAAGCAATGTGCCATGGCCAGGGATCGATCCCGGGCCGGTGCGGGCCAGTCGAGAATCGCTGTAACAGACAACCTGATAGAAACCTCCTGAAGACCCCAGAGGGAGAGTTCGAATCCCGCTTTGGGCATTATCAAACGGAAGATATTTGATTGAAAAATTCACGATCATAAAAATGTTTAAAGAGCAAAGCAGTGTCTGTGAGGTTTATGAGCCACAAATGCTGCTCTTTTTAGGAGCACAGCAGTCTATTAAACTGTAGTTTGTGTCATAGCATAGTTTTATTGACAAATTCTCAATTGCAAGTCGCAGATATGAACAGGGAAATGCTACGTTATCTGCTTATTCTGTTACAAATATCTGATGAGATAGGTGGGGAGTTAATTCAGTTGGGGATAGACAGATGGAATATTAGTGTTGTTAGTATGATACTTGAGTTCTTTAGATATTGTTTTCAATTCCGGACTCTGCCGCCTTGAGTTGGCTTTTGCGAAGACAGAAATGTTGACAATAGTGTGGACCAAAGTGGGAAATTCAATTTTATTTAAACACAAACACAAACACACACACACAGACACACGCACGCACGCACACACACACACGAGTGAGCCGTGCCACTTACGCCGACACGTTTGCATTTCATTTCCATTCCGTTCTGTCTTGGTTTACTCGGTTGAAGCATTTCACACACACCACTTTTTACCATCGCTTCTTATTGGAATACATTGTAGCCGACATGCACGGCATGGCCAACCGGCATTTATGTTCCAATTAGTTCCACCCAAGTAAACAACGCGCGTCATATTGCCTCACCGTGTCACCTCCCGTCTGTTTAACGTTGCCCAAAGAATCACACTCACACTATGGCTGTTTAAAAGCATCAAGGTTTATTTGTTTGTCATTTATCAAAAGCACCAATATTTCAATAGCTCACCAGCAGGACATACTTCCTGGTTCGGGGAAACCGATGGACTGTTCAATGATTGTATACATGGAGGGGTTTCGCGAGGTGCTACGGCACAATCTATTTTAGCGGGGGTGTTTGTTTTAGAAGAGTAAGATGAACATGTATTTTACTATGCACTGGGTGGTTTTGATGGTGGAAATTTGTTTTGGGCGTTTTACGCATATTTAATTTTCTGTTCGATTGTTATTTTGAGTTTGTAAATGTATTAGTTAGCGTAATAATTTTGATAATTGGTTTCACCTGTAGGAGGGCTACAGCTATAGAAGCCCTGTAGTAAGCCCCAGACGGGGTGGGATGTTGAGTTGGTTGGTTGTTATTTTGGAGAAAAAAGAAAATTTGGAGAAAGAGTCAAAGTTGTGGTGTGTAAAAGTGTGCAGGGTCTGTATGTTATTGTATGGATTCAACCTGGCATCTTCTGACACCACTTTATTTTTGGAAAATAAAAATAATTTTTTGGAGTAAAGAAGCTCCCGTCTCCCTCTGTCTCCTCCACCGCCGATCATCCTTGCGACACACACACACACACTCATAAAATATTAAATCTAAAACGATGTACAATAGTGCAACATTAAATCTCAATGTTTGAGAAGTACTTAAGAAGTGAATAACATCTGGCTGGATAATTATCAGGAACACTGGCGGCCTCTGCTGACCCAGTGGAGGAGTGCAAAAAGCTTACAGCACCTGGTATTCCCAGGCGGTCTCCCATCCAAGTACTAACCAGGCCCGACCCTGCTTAGCTTCCGAGATCGGACGAGATCGGGCGTTCTCAGGGTGGTATGGCCGTAAGCGAGAGCAGCCGCAAGAAAATGGCCTTTTGAAGTTAATACAACTCAAACTTATTTCTTGAAACACTTATTCTGGTGGAGGTTGTCCATTTTGCTTTGTCACAGTCCAAACGTCAATGTTGGAGCAGCCTCCAATCCATTCCCCCCAAAAAGAAAAGGCTATATAGCCTATGAGCGTCATATCATCAAATCTGCCTAGAACGGCTCTTGGATGAGAGGTGAAACGTCTTCAAACAAATCAAACAAGATTCAACTCCGATAAATGAAATCAAGTTAAAAGCAATGTGCCATGGCCAGGGATCGATCCCGGGCCGGTGCGGGCCAGTCGAGAATCGCTGTAACAGACAACCTGATTGAAACCTCCTGAAGACCCCAGAGGGAGAGTTCGAATCCCGCTTTGGGCATTATCAAACGGAAGATATTTGATTGAAAAATTCACCATCATAAAATGTTTAAAGAGCAAAGCAGTGTCTGTGAGGTTTATGAGCCACAAATGCTGCTCTTTTTAGGAGCACAGCAGTCTATTAAACTGTAGTTTGTGTCATAGCATAGTTTTATTGACAAATTCTAAATTGCAAGTCGCAGATATGAACAGGGAAATGCTACGTTATCTGCTTATTCTGTTACAAATATTCTGATGAGATAGGTGGGGAGTTAATTCAGTTGGGGATAGACAGATGGAATATTAGTGTTGTTAGTATGATACTTGAGTTCTTTAGATATTGTTTTCAATTCCGGACTCTGCCGCCTTGAGTTGGCTTTTGCGAAGACAGAAATGTTGCCAATAGTGTGGACCAAAGTGGGAAATTCAATTTTATTTAAACACAAACACAAACACACAGACACAGACACACGCACACACGCACGGAGTGAGCCGTGCCACTTACGCCGACACGTTTGCATTTCATTTCCATTCCGTTCTGTCTTGGTTTACTAGGTTGAAGCATTTCACACACACCACTTTTTACCATAGCTTCTTATTGGAATACATTGTAGCCGACATGCACGGCATGGCCAACCGGCATTTATGTTCCAATTAGTTCCACCCAAGTAAACAACGCGCGTCATATTGCCTCACCGTGTCACCTCCCGTCTGTTAACGTTGCCCAAAGAATCACACTCACACTATGGCTGTTTAAAAGCATCAAGGTTTATTTTTTGTCATTTATCAAAAGCACCAATATTTCAATAGCTCACCAGCAGGACATACTTCCTGGTTCGGGGAAACCGATGGACTGTTCAATGATTGTATACATGGAGGGGTTTCGCGAGGTGCTACGGCACAATCTATTTTAGCGGGGGTGTTTTAGAAGAGTAAGATGAACATGTATTTTACTATGCACTGGGTGGTTTTGATGGTGGAAATTTGTTTTGGGCGTTTTACGCATATTTAAATTTTCTGTTCGATTGTTATTTGAGTTTGTAAATGTATTAGTTAGCGTAATAATTTTGATAATTGGTTTCACCTGTAGGAGGGCTACAGCTATAGAAGCCCTGTAGTAAGCCCCAGACGGGGTGGGATGTTGAGTTGGTTGGTTGTTATTTTGGAGAAAAAAGAAAATTGGAGAAAGAGTCAAAGTTGTGGTGTGTAAAAGTGTGCAGGGTCTGTATGTTATTGTATGGATTCAACCTGGCATCTTCTGACACCACTTTATTTTTGGAAAATAAAAATAATTTTTTGGAGTAAAGAAGCTCCCGTCTCCCTCTGTCTCCTCCACCGCCGATCATCCTTGCGACACACACACACACTCATAAAATATTAAATCTAAAACGATGTACAATAGTGCAACATTAAATCTCAATGTTTGAAGTACTTAAGAAGTGAATAACATCTGGCTGGATAATTATCAGGAACACTGGCCGCTCTGCTGACCCAGTGGAGGAGTGCAAAAAGCTTACAGCACCTGGTATTCCCAGGCGGTCTCCCATCCAAGTACTAACCAGGCCCGACCCTGCTTAGCTTCCGAGATCGGACGAGATCGGGCGTTCTCAGGGTGGTATGGCCGTAAGCGAGAGCAGCCGCAAGAAAATGGCCTTTTGAAGTTAATACAACTCAAACTTATTGAAACCTCCTGAAGACCCCAGAGGGAGAGTTCGAATCCCGCTTTGGGCATTATCAAACGGAAGATATTTGATTGAAAAATTCACCATCATAAAAATGTTTAAAGAGCAAAGCAGTGTCTGTGAGGTTTATGAGCCACAAATGCTGCTCTTTTTAGGAGCACAGCAGTCTATTAAACTGTAGTTTGTGTCATAGCATAGTTTTATTGACAAATTCTAAATTGCAAGTCGCAGATATGAACAGGGAAATGCTACGTTATCTGCTCATTCTGTTACAAATATTCTGATGAGATAGGTGGGGAGTTAATTCAGTTGGGGATAGACAGATGGAATATTAGTGTTGTTAGTATGATACTTGAGTTCTTTAGATATTGTTTTCAATTCCGGACTCTGCCGCCTTGAGTTGGCTTTTGCGAAGACAGAAATGTTGCCAATAGTGTGGACCAAAGTGGGAAATTCAATTTATTTAAACACAAACACAAACACACAGACACAGACACACGCACACACGCACGGAGTGAGCCGTGCTGCCACTTACGCCGACACGTTTGCATTTCATTTCCATTCCGTTCTGTCTTGGTTTACTAGGTTGAAGTTCACACACACCACTTTTTACCATAGCTTCTTATTGGAATACATTGTAGCCGACATGCACGGCATGGCCAACCGGCATTTATGTTCCAATTAGTTCCACCCAAGTAAACAACGCGCGTCATATTGCCTCACCGTGTCACCTCCCGTCTGTTTAACGTTGCCCAAAGAATCACACTCACACTATGGCTGTTTAAAAGCATCAAGGTTTATTTGTTTGTCATTTATCAAAAGCACCAATATTTCAATAGCTCACCAGCAGGACATACTTCCTGGTTCGGGGAAACCGATGGACTGTTCAATGATTGTATACATGGAGGGGTTCGCGAGGTGCTACGGCACAATCTATTTTAGCGGGTGGTTTTAGAAGAGTAAGATGAACATGTATTTTACTATGCACTGGGTGGTTTTGATGGTGGAAATTTGTTTGGGCGTTTTACGCATATTTAATATTTCTGTTCGATTGTTATTTTGAGTTTGTAAATGTATTAGTGAGCGTAATAATTTTGATAATTGTTTCACCTGTAGGAGGGCTACAGCTATAGAAGCCCTGGAGTAAGCCCCAGACGGGGTGGGATGTTGAGTTGGTTGGTTGTTATTTTGGAGAAAAAAGAAAAATTTGGAGACAGAGTCAAAGTTGTGGTGTGTAAAAGTGTGCAGGGTCTGTATGTTATTGTATGGATTCAACCTGGCATCTTCTGACACCACTTTATTTTGGAAAATAAAAATAATTTTTGGAGTAAAGAAGCTCCCGTCTCCCTCTGTCTCCTCCACCGCCGATCATCCTTGCGACACACACACACACACTCATAAAATATTAAATCTAAAACGATGTACAATAGTGCAACATTAAATCTCAATGTTAGAAGTACTTAAGAAGTGAATAACATCTGGCTGGATAATTATCAGGAACACTGGCGGCCTCTGCTGACCCAGTGGAGGAGTGCAAAAAGCTTACAGCACCTGGTATTCCCAGGCGGTCTCCCATCCAAGTACTAACCAGGCCCCGCCCCGCTTAGCTTCGAGATCGGACGAGATCGGGCGTTCTCAGGGGTGGTATGGCCGTAAGCGAGAGCAGCCGCAAGAAAATGGCCTTTTGAAGTTAATACAACTCAAACTTATTTTCTTGAAACACTTATTCTGGTGGAGGTTGTCCATTTTGCTTTGTCACAGTCCAAACGTCAATGTTGGAGCAGCCTCCAATCCATTCCCCCCAAAAAGAAAAGGCTATATAGCCTATGAGCGTCATATCATCAAATCTGCCTAGAACGGCTCTTGGATGAGAGGTGAAACGTCTTCAAACAAATCAAACAAGATTCAACTCCGATAAATGAAATCAAGTTAAAAGCAATGTGCCATGGCCAGGGATCGATCCCGGGCCGGTGCGGGCCAGTCGAGAATCGCTGTAACAGACAACCTGATTGAAACCTCCTGAAGACCCCAGAGGGAGAGTTCGAATCCCGCTTTGGGCATTATCAAACGGAAGATATTTGATTGAAAAATTCACCATCATAAAAATGTTTAAAGAGCAAAGCAGTGTCTGTGAGGTTTATGAGCCACAAATGCTGCTCTTTTTAGGAGCACAGCAGTCTATTAAACTGTAGTTTGTGTCATAGCATAGTTTTATTGACAAATTCTAAATTGCAAGTCGCAGATATGAACAGGGAAATGCTACGTTATCTGCTTATTCTGTTACAAATATTCTGATGAGATAGGTGGGGAGTTAATTCAGTTGGGGATAGACAGATGGAATATTAGTGTTGTTAGTATGATACTTGAGTTCTTTAGATATTGTTTTCAATTCCGGACTCTGCCGCCTTGAGTGGCTTTTGCGAAGACAGAAATGTTGCCAATAGTGTGGACCAAAGTGGGAAATTCAATTTTTTAAACACAAACACAAACACACAGACACAGACACACGCACACACGCACGGAGTGAGCCGTGCCACTTACGCCGACACGTTTGCATTTCATTTCCATTCCGTTCTGTCTTGGTTTACTCGGTTGAAGCATTTCACACACACCACTTTTACCATAGCTTCTTATTGGAATACATTGTAGCCGACATGCACGGCATGGCCAACCGGCATTTATGTTCCAATTATTTCCACCCAAGTAAACAACGCGCGTCATATTGCCTCACCGTGTCACCTCCCGTCTGTTTAACGTTGCCCAAAGAATCACACTCACACTATGGCTGTTTAAAAGCATCAAGGTTTATTTGTTTGTCATTTATCAAAAGCACCAATATTTCAATAGCTCACCAGCACGACATACTTCCTGGTTCGGGGAAACCGATGGACTGTTCAATGATTGTATACATGGAGGGGTTTCGCGAGGTGCTACGGCACAATCTATTTTAGCGGGGGTGTTTTAGAAGAGTAAGATGAACATGTATTTTACTATGCACTGGGTGGTTTTGATGGTGGAAATTGTTTTGGGCGTTTTACGCATATTTAATATTTCTGTTCGATTGTTATTTTGAGTTTGTAAATGTATTAGTGAGCGTAATAATTTTGATAATTGGTTTCACCTGTAGGAGGGCTACAGCTATAGAAGCCCTGTAGTAAGCCCCAGACGGGGTGGGATGTTGAGTTGGTTGGTTGTTTTGGAGAAAAAAGAAATTTGGAGACAGAGTCAAAGTTGTTGTGGTGTGTAAAAGTGTGCAGGGTCTGTATGTTATTGTATGGATTCAACCTGGCATCTTCTGACACCACTTTATTTTTGGAAAATAAAAATAATTTTTGGAGTAAAGAAGCTCCCGTCTCCCTCTGTCTCCTCCACCGCCGATCATCCTTGCGACACACACACACACTCATAAAATATTAAATCTAAAACGATGTACAATAGTGCAACATTAAATCTCAATGTTTGAAGTACTTAAGAAGTGAATAACATCTGGCTGGATAATATCAGGAACACTGGCGGCCTCTGCTGACCCAGTGGAGGAGTGCAAAAAGCTTACAGCACTGGTATTCCCAGGCGGTCTCCCATCCAAGTACTAACCAGGGCCGACCCTGCTTAGCTTCCGAGATCGGACGAGATCGGGCGTTCTCAGGGTGGTATGGCCGTAAGCGAGAGCAGCCGCAAGAAAATGGCCTTTTGAAGTTAATACAACTCAAACTTATTTCTTGAAACACTTATTCTGGTGGAGGTTGTCCATTTTGCTTTGTCACAGTCCAAACGTCAATGTTGGAGCAGCCTCCAATCCATTCCCCCCAAAAAGAAAAGGCTATATAGCCTATGAGCGTCATCATCAAATCTGCCTAGAACGGCTCTTGGATGAGAGGTGAAACGTCTTAAAAAAAAATCAAACAAGATTCAACTCCGATAAATGAAATCAAGTTAAAAGCAATGTGCCATGGCCAGGGATCGATCCCGGGCCGGTGCGGGCCCAGTCGAAAAACTGCTGTAACAGACAACCTGATTGAAACCTCCTGAAGACCCCAGAGGGAGAGTTCGAATCCCGCTTTGGCATTATCAAACGGAAGAGATTTGATTGAAAAAATTCACCATCATAAAAATGTTTAAAGAGCAAAGCAGTGTCTGTGAGGTTTATGAGCCACAAATGCTGCTCTTTTTAGGAGCACATCAGTCTATTAAACTGTAGTTTGTGTCATAGCATAGTTTTATTGACAAATTCTAAATTGCAAGTGCGCAGATATGAACAGGGGAAATGCTACGTTATCTGCTCATTCTGTTACAAATATTCTGATGAGATAGGTGGGGAGTTAATTCAGTTGGGGATAGACAGAGGAATATGAGTGTTGTTAGTATGATACTTGAGTTCTTTAGATATTGTTTTCAATTCCGGACTCTGCCGCCTTGAGTTTGTTGCGAAGACAGAAATGTTGCCAATAGTGTGGACCAAAGTGGGA
>NW_026622569.1:0-10275 GCF_003711565.1 Takifugu flavidus
TTGAGGCGGCGATGTCGCGTGCGTTCCTCTGAGACCCTGGACGCTGACCTCGTCTTTGATCTGTCTGTCCTCTGCAGCACGACCCAGCTTTGACCAAAGCGCACTATCAGAAGTCGCCGAGATTCAAGGTCAGAGTTCAAAAACACTGGTCAACGTTTGAGCTTCCTTCTGTAGGAACGGACCCAGCACGTGCAGCTTCTTCAGCCTGGAGGGTGATGGGCTTTAAACTGGTCCCCTGCTGGTTCTCCAGCAGTGGTTGAGTAGATGGTTTGTGTAATGTGCTGCCGTGTCCAGCAGAGGGCGACACCGGCTCCAAAACTGCAGGTTCAACACTTCTGACGCTGTTTTGTTATAAGATTCGGCCAAGAGATGAGATGGAGTCGACTTCAGTGTTTTTGTTGATTTCCTCTTTTTGTAACATTTCTTTTCCGTGTGTCTGGAGCTCCGCTCACAGTGGATGGTCCAGCTTTAGTATTAACCATAGTTTCAACCTTACAACTGTTTCATATGTTCCCATTTCATATGCAAATGATTGGAAATGCTTCTGTTTCTGCCCTGAATGTTTGTTTTGTCAGACTGATATTTTCAGCATCCTCCCATTCGACCTTCTCTGTCTGAACTTTGAGTTCTCCTCCATCTACAGATGTGAGGATGAAGTTTTGATCACCCGCGCTGTTCGTTCACTAGACTCAGAGTAACCACGCAAACAACTGGAGTCCTTTGCAAAGGGGGAGCCAAGCAGCAGTTCAAGCTTCCTCTGTCAACTCCGTCCGTCTGCTGCTCGCTCACCTCTTTTATTGGTGCAAACAGAATGGGTGTCTAAACAAGATATCGTAATTCATTGTCTTCTGACATCTTTACAAACTTCTCTAATCCTGACCAACAGGATACGTCTGAGTGCTGAGCTTAAAAGTAAGCAGCTTCAGCACTTTTACGACACTCTCAT
Source organism: Takifugu flavidus (assembly GCF_003711565.1). Classification (NCBI taxonomy): domain Eukaryota; kingdom Metazoa; phylum Chordata; class Actinopteri; order Tetraodontiformes; family Tetraodontidae; genus Takifugu; species Takifugu flavidus. The sequence goes on from NW_026622569.1 coordinate 947, forward strand.
GTTCTTCCTTTCCTATCAACATTCCTCAAACACTCAAAGTCTACATACAATAGCATTTAAAGATAATACTAATAACAACAATAACAATAATCCTTCTCACATTTCCCTCCTGTTTATCGTTAAATGCGTCTAGATTTTCGTCATCAGTATTACATCTTTACATTTTCATGAAATTTCAATGCATTACGTCATTTTCCTAGAAACACATTCTTACACTCAGAATTCAACATGTATACAGCTTAAGACATCTTGAACATTTCTTTTACATCTTGTATTACATTGATCCATTCTTCTTCCGATTCCTCTTCATCGTCGTCCAGTAGAGATCGTTCTTCCACCTGCAGCAAAGTACTAGTAACAGCTGATCCCACGAGCCGGCCAATGCAACCCCGGACAAGAGGTACTACACAACAAGCTAGTATGGCTAATACTAGCAGTACCGCATCATTCTCTGGGATGAACGTACAACAGCAATCTCCTACCATTGCACAAACTCCTCCCTGGGGGGCCGTTATGAGATCTAAGGCCATCCTATTCTGCATGGTCATCAGTCTTAGCGCTGTCATTTCTTCCTTGACTCCTGCGAGAGCAACTTTTGTCAAATTAGTAAACACTTTCAGCCTATAATCAACCGTTTCCAATCTCAATATGTTCTTTGCCACTCCTACCCACGGAAAAAGGCTAATGGAGACCTTTTGTCCATCTGTCGTGTTTTTAAACTCTTGTGGTACATCTGTGCCCCACACTGAGTCGTGTGGTTTGAACTCGTATTCATTCAAATCTCGTTTAAAACGCTTCTGTGCTATGTTCTCGGTGTTGTTGGCATAGATTATAATTGTGTGATCCTTGAGATGTACAGGAGCACACACTCCTGACCAGTTTGCTGGTAGGTGTGCATACGCATTGTGTCCACATAACCACCATCCCTTATCCACTAATTGCGTACCTTCGTCTTCTGGCGTGAATGTGGGATAGTTACATGTACAGTTATAACCTTCTGGACACATCTGTGTTGATTCATCTAAGGTAAAGTAACCACAGAAGTGCCGGGGGTCATCAATACACTCCTGTTCGCATTGCTCGGAACTTTTATGTTGCTGTAGACACGTTTCCCGATAATACCGATCAGTTATATAGTTTAACTTCACATCTCCACTGACTCCCAGTGCGCATGACGTATAAACAACTTTACAGACATCCTTGTGTAATGACCCCAAATCTCTACCACCACTCCGTGCATAACAGTATGTGTGATTTATCGCACTAGCACAGGGAATCTGAATCTATTGGCTTTCCCTGCCATTGTCCGTAGTGGCTTTTGGGTGCAATTACTGCGAGTGAACCACGTTCCATCCAACAACTTGATTGTGAAGTTCGGGTCACGGCTTAGCCCTATGTGGACAAAGCACTGTCCTTCACTCCCTGTCATTGGTTCAGCAGTTATTTGCGGTGTATGCACAGAAACTGGTAGCATAGAACAAACATAACAACGAGAATGATTCTGTGTCCGAGCTGTCAAATTAGCATAGCGCCACCATGTATTCAAACCATAAATGTGTGGGGACTCTGGATCTTGTTCTAACCATGAATGTCCTAAGTGGCTAACTACGGTGCGTTTAGCGCGTGCGTAGCTCTCATCCTGTCTCAGAGCATCTTCTGTCCCTGATTACCTCCCTCCTGTCGGAAGTTCCAAAGGCCAAAACTCACGAGTCCTGCCGTCACAGCACTCACACCACAATTAGGAAGAACAACTTCATTTCCTTTTAGAGCTTCTTCTCAGGTTCCGACGGGGTTCAGCCGTTGCTGGACCTATACAGGCCGTCAGCCGTTTACGGACTAGCCACTGCCGCCACTGCTCCCTCGCCTTCACCTGGAAGAATTTTCTGTTTCTTAAAATGGGAAAGGTGTATCCACGACAGTTTCCCATCCACTCGAACTGCAGTCTTTGTGGTCAGCTGTACTTGATAAGGACCTTCCCATCTAGGCGTGTTCCACCTCTTCCGCACAAACTTCTTCACCCACACGTAGTCGCCCGGTTGAATGGGTTCCTGGGGGTGGAATCTGTGGAAGACACAGGACTAGGCAGAACATTTACAGTATTCACACATCGGTTGAGTAGCACTTTTTTCAGATAATCTGCTATTGTTTCCTCAACATGTTCTAACCCATTTGTTGTTGCAAAGTATGGTCGGCAATAAGGCCACCCATATAATGCTTCAAAGGTGTGATGCCTGTTTTCTTGTGCGGTGTTATGTGCATCCATAATTTCACCAGGTCGAGACAAAACATCCAGTTCTTTCCTGTCTCGTCCATACACTTCTTCAGTCTGTTCTTAATAGTACCGTTGACTCTTTCAACCAACCCTGCACTCTGAGGGTGGTAGGCGCAGTGGTTCTTCAAATCAATTTCCAAAGTTACTCCTACAGTTTTCACTATCTCATTTACAAAATGGCTTCCATTGTCGCTCCAGATGACCTTCGGGATGCCAAACCTGGGAATGATTTCTCTACATAAAACTTTTGCTACTGTCAGTGCATCTGCTTTTGCTGTGGGGAAAATTTCTACCTACCCACCTAGTAAATCCATCTAACACTACTAGACAATATTGTTTACCTTCACATGGTGTTAGCTGAATAAAATCTAGAAAACTGTGTGAAATGGATGATTTGGTAATGGTGTAGTGCCTGCAGGGGCCTTAAGGGCTCCCTGTGGGCTGTGTTTTACACAAATAGCACATTGTGAACAAAATTTTTTTAAGTATGTATGAAGTCCTATAGTGTAATAATGTTCATTAACCATCTGTACCATCCCTCCTGTTGAGACATGGCATGGCCCATGGCTCACTAATGCTGCCCATTTATGCATATTTCGGGGAAGGATTGGTTTGTTTCCTATGGTTAATAGTCCTTTATCATCCAGTTTGGCTCCTCGCTTCTTCCACGTGGCCTTTTCCTTTTCTGGAGCACTTTGTTGCATTTCTTTCAGAATATCATTATCTGCAGGTTCTAGGCTAAATGAGTCTTCCTTACCATTATCAAGAAGTGTGTTGTTATTTGCTGCAGCCTTTGCGGCTTTGTCAGCAAAGGCATTGCCTTGTGAGACTGCGTCTGTGTTATAACCTCAGGGCCGCAGAGACTGTTGAGATTTTTAAAAAGAGGCTCAAGACACACCTTTTTAATCAAGCCTTTAATTGATTTTCTGATTATTTTAAATTTATGTCTTATCCTTATTTTACTTGACACTTTTACTGTTTTACTCCCTCAGTTCTTAGTCTCTCAGTTTTTATTCTTTACACCTTCATCTCATTTACTGTTTTAGTCTGTTTTAGTCTTAGTACTGTTTTACTCCCTCAGTTCTTATTCTCAGTTTTTAGTCTTTACACCTTTTATCCCATTTACTGTTTCAGTCCTTCGGTCTTTAGCTCCAGTGTCTCCTCATGGTGTTTCCTCATGGGGCCTGCCAGGCTGGGAGATGTTTTCCGGTCTACCGCTGGGGGTGCTGTCCCATTGTCGACCCTGGACTGGGTGGTTAGGGGGCTCTGTGCTTTGGTGTGGAGCCTCCGGACTGTCCGGGTCGGGGTGGTCTTTGTGGCGGTACCACCTGTGGTCGCGGACCGTGACCTCCCTCGGCCTGGTGGGCCTCCAAAGGTGGCGTCTCCTTCGCCTCAGGTCTCGGTGCCCAGCCATGTCTCAGCTTGCCTCAGCTTGCTTATGTGTGTGGGTGTGTGTGTAAGTGTGTTGTATGCATGTGTGTGTGTTGTCCTTTTCTTAATTCTGTTGTTCTCTTTGCTGTTTTATCCTTGTGAGGCACTTTGTGCTACCTAGCGTATGAAAAGTGCCATATAAATAAAGATTGATTGATTGATTTGATATTAGTATGTGCAGTGCATTTACATACAGCTATTTTACGTGGCTGCTGTATGCAGCTAATAACTTTCTTACAGTTCTGCATGCATGACCGGTTTTCCCCGTCGAAGTTTTCATCCCTCTCAATTCCATTGTTGAGCAAACACAAACAGCGTGGAAAATGCATATTGACTATCTGTGTAAATGGTAACATCTTGTCCTTGCTTAGTTCACAAGCACGTGTGAGTGCGACGAGTTCTGCAGCTTGAGCAGAATAGGAGGAGGGAAGTGATTTCGCCTCCACCACCTCAGTTGCTGTGACTACTGCATAGGCAGTTCTAGTGCGTCCACAGTCATCCTTTCTCGATGATCCATCCACAAAGAGTGTCTGTCCTGTAGTCAACGCGACATCACTAAGATCTGGTCGCGGCAGGACCATAATGGAGACCTCATCCATCCAGCAGTTGTGCTGGTGTCCCTCTTCTGCGGTGGGTAGCAGCGTCGCTGGGTTTAAGGTTGTGCAGCGACGAATCGTCAGATTCGGCTGAGACAGCAACACTGCCATGCAGGAAAGATGACGTGCGGGCGACAGGAACGCTATCTTACTTTGTAGCAGCAGTATTGACACTGCATGTGGAACTAGCAAAGTTAGCTCATGATATAGCACACACTCCTGCGGAGGCTTTTACTGCCTCAGATGCTGCCACCACTGCTTTAACGCATGGTGGGAGTGCACAAACTACGGGATCTAGCTTGTGGGAGTAGTAGGCCACTGGCTGCCTCTTATCTCCGTGCTTCTGCAATAAAACTGAAGTCATAAAGTCACCCTTGCAATCTACGACCTGCTCAAAAGGCTTCTGATAGTCTGGCAGCTTTAACACTCCAGCACTTACAAGGGCCTGTTTTATGTACACAAATGCTTCTTCAGCTTCAGGGGTCCATGTTAACACATCAGTCATTGCTAAGGGATTATCATACATCAATGCTTGTAAAGGGGCAGTTATTTTCGCATAATCTAAGATCCATGATCTGCAAAAATTCACTAGTCCTAAGAATGACATCATCTGCTTCTTTGTTTTTGGTTTTGGAGCATCAAGTACTGCTGTTTTCCTCTCAAGAATAGCTCTTCCATTATGTGTCAAAACATGGCCCAGATAAAACCACTTCCTGCTTCACCAGTTGCAGTTGCTTTTGCTTTTGCTTAATTTATGGCCTTGAGAGACTAGCCAGTGTAGCAATGCTAGCGTGTCTGACCAACAATCTGCCTCTGTTTTTGACGCCATGAGGATCATCCACGTAGACGAGGATTTGACTTCCACACGGAGGTTTAAACTTAGCTAATGATGACATCATTACTTGAGAGAAGATTGTGGGACTCTCACAGTAGCCCTGAGGTAACCGTGTCCAGGTATACCTCCGTCCTTGAAACGTAAATGCAAACCAAAACTGGCTGTCTGGATGTACTGGTACAGAGAAAAATGCATTGGACATCTATCATCTATCACCGTGTACCACTGATGTTCAGGGTTTAAGTCATTCAGCAGAGTGTATGGATCTGCGACTAAGGGAGACCTAGGGACCACTGCAGCAGCGTTTACAGCTTGCAGGTCCTGCACCATCCGCCAGCCGGTAGATGGTGGTGACTTCCTTACTGGAAATAGGGGTGTATTTAGGGAGACTCAGGACACTCTCTGATGACTCCTGCTTTAAGCAGTGAGTTAAATATCGGAACAATACCCTCCTGTGCATCAGTCTTAAGGGGATATTGTCTCTGAAATGGTCTATAATCTGATTTAGGGATTATTTTTACAGGTTCTGATCCTTTTATAAGACCTACATCTGCAGGTCCTTCCGACCATAATTCAGGGGGAAGCTCTTTCAGCTTCTCCTCTTCCTCCTGCGTGAGGAAGATGTCTTCTTCTCATGAACTCTGGTCTGTGAGGTGCGTTGCTGGATGTGTCAGCAACCACGCTTTAAGGGGAATACGCCACACCTGGAACTGATCATTAAAATCAACCTCACCCTTAGGCCTATAGGGCAGGCTGCTCCAGTGTTTTACGTCACTTCCCAAGTCTTGCCATCTTTTCTTAAGCGGTTTTAGCAATAGAAACAGGTGGTACAGAACCTGACACTTTGAATAGCGCTGCTGCTTCGGCGGAAAGGCTTCCTGCCGTGCAGACAGCTGTCTGACCACACACATATAACATAATTACAATCATTTGTGGATCTTTAAGTTTAGCAAACTTCTGATCTGCATAGCTTGATGTGCCGTGTGATCTGATTTACAGATCTCACCAATGCGCTCCACGTGCATGGTTACATGCAGGTCAGTTTGATTGTGGAGCTGGGCTTCAGGCTGCAAGTATGACAGAGCTTTACCATATAACCAGTGATTGGGTCAGAGAATGGAGGGGGCTGTTTTTCAGGAATGTTGAGTGACCAGTATTTACTGCACGTCCCTCCTTCCCTTACCCACAGATTAACCATTCTATCTACAGACCACATTCCTTCGGCTGTAGTGCGAATCATCAACTGAAGCTGAGAGATAAGATCTCTTCCTAATAGATTTACGGGACATGTGGTGGGAGATCACAAAAGGAGCTTTAAGTGTGATTCCCACTTACAGGGTCACAAACATCTACAGGAACTGACATTCTTTCTTTAGTTACAAGACCATTTGCTGATCTCACAAAAATCTGTGTAGAAGTTGGTGCCAGGGCTATTGGATCTCTAATTACTGATTTACCTGCACCGTATCTACTAAGAATGTTAAAGAATTGCCTACACGGTCAGTTCTATTTCTGGTTTGCCTTCAGCAAACAGGAAGATGGTTTCTAAATCTAAAACATCTTCTAGGTCATCTTTTTCAAATTGTCAAATTTTGTGCCCTGATTTGTTTTAATTTTTGTGACATCTTTTTCCAGTTCTAGTCATTGTTGAGGTGTATTAGAACCTTGCTGCTGTCCTCTATGTATCTCTGGTCACGTGTTTCTTTCTGCAGTCACGTTCCCAGTGTCCATAAATTTTTACAATAATGACACTGATCATTTTCACTGGAATTGCCTCCTCCTCCCTTCCCGCCTCGGCCTCGCCAACGCCCCTCGGCCTGGGAAGGATTGGCATTGAAAAACATGCCTGTTAACTGATTCTTACTTTTTTGGCATTGTCTTTCAGCATGCTAGCATGTTGTTCATAGCGGCCTAGGTACAAATTCCAAAATCAACTCAACTTCTGTCTCTCTACTACCCAGGTTTTTATCTCTGATTTTGATCCCCCATGTATAGCTTGCTTTAACTGCTGTTGTTAGGGACCTTCTGGATCTTCCGCATACAGAATTCCACTATTTTTCCGGAACACATCTTTCATTCTGATACTATAGTCTTCAAAACTTTCGTCAGTCTTTTGTCTTGTGGCCGTAATGGCGCTGTAGTCAGCTCGTCTGGTAAAAGTAGTTCGCATGCGCTCGTACAGTCTGTCAAGTCTGTCATTTAGTTCTTGGCTGCCAGGCTGCCATGGTTGTTGAGTGGCTGGATCCACTGGGACCCAATCTCCTCTAACAGTGCCCCATTTCTTGCCATTAACGCACATGAGGACTTGCTGGGTTTCTCTTTTTCTTGATTTTGTTTTTCTCTTCTATATTTTGATTCAGTGAGCCAGAGGTGACATTGTGTCAACCCCACATTTACTCTTGGATGTTTCTTTCCATATTCTATTAAATCTTCTTTTAATTTTATAATATTGCCTGGCCTGTCTAAGTTACCATCCCAATCGAACTTAGTCATCCACAGCTGAACATATGAGCATGAACCTGGATATTTGTCTTCCATGTGTTTACATGATGCTGGGATTTCGAATTCAGCACCTTTTGTGGAATGTTGGTTGCCCATGTTTGCACTTTATTTATCAGTTTTTATGTATTTGGGTGGAGACGCCTGATCTCTCGACTGAACAACCCTCAATCCCTACAGGATATCTAGTTCAGTCCCCCCGCCATGGCCTTATAACCCCTCTTTTTTAATCAGGAGAGTATCCACCAAGCTTCTACCTCCAAGGAGGCGGGTGTATCTTGCCTCTGCTTCTCTCCTGATGACCAGGCAGGTAATACCGCGGTATATTCCGTGTAGCGCTTTTTGTGTCTTATACTCACTCCGTTGCTTCTATGGTTTCTCTCTGAGTTGTTTTGGTGCCTTCTTCCCGTCACTGGAGATGGTCGCCCTGGGAGGGACGAAGACCGGCCTTCCGTCAACTCGTGATGAAAGGTCTTTCGATTCGGACGTCTTTTTGACTCCGGCTGTGCAGACTTCGGCGTTCGGTCGTCCCACGGCGCTCCTCTCCAGATCTTGGGATCTGGCTCGAAGGACCAAATTTTGTGAGGATGAAGTTTTGATCACCCGCGCTGTTCGTTCACTAGACTCAGAGTAACCACGCAAACAACTGGAGTCCTTTGCAAAGGGGGAGCCGAGCAGCAGTTCAAGCTTCCTCTGTCAACTCCGTCCGTCTGCTGCTCGCTCACCTCTTTTATTGGTGCAAACAGAATGGGTGTCTAAACAAGATATCGTAATTCATTTTCTTCTGACACCTTTACAAACTTCTCTAATCCTGACCAACAGGATACGTCTGAGTGCTGAGCTTAAAAGTAAGCAGCTTCAGCACTTTTACGACACTCTCATGTTCTTCTTTTCCTATCAACATTCCTCAAACACTCAAGTCTACATACAATAGCATTTAAAGATAATACTAATAACAACAATAACAATAATCCTTCTCACACAGACTCAACCGCATCGTCCGGGTAGGCAGCAGCCGCCCCACAGTCACCCGAGACACACGTGGAAACATTCCCCAACGTTCTCCTTGTCTGTTGCAGGTCGAGTCCTTCTTTGAGTTCAGCGATCGGCTGGAGAACGTCATGGCCAAAGCCTACATCTGGAGGTATTCTGAGTCCTCTGGAGGTTAAAATAAAGGCATTTCCAGACATCTGGGCTGTGTTTAACCCGCAGGGTGGCTCGGACTACAGGATACCTGCTCTTCATGCTTCACCTCAACGCCTGTGCTTATTTCGTGGCCTCGGAGCATCAGGGGATCGCCACCACCACCTGGGTGTACGACGGCAACGGCACAGCGTAGGTTTTCCATCTCCGATGATCATCCGTGGGCATGAGTGTAAAGATTTGAGCTTTAAAGCCTCTCACATCAGGTGTGTTTGAGGGTGCTGAACCTCTGCTGTGATGTGTGAAAGGCCGTGTTCTTCCACAGGTACCTGCGCTGTTACTACTTTGCCGTGCGCAGTCTGATCAACATCGGGGGTCTCCCAGAGCCCACAACAACCTTTGAGATTACCTTTCAGATGTCCAACTTTTTCATCGGCGTCTTTGTGTTCTCCAGCTTGATCGGGCAGGTTGGTGTCACGTTCCAAATGTTTGAGCCGCGTCTTCATGACGTTTCAATCGTCCCGTTTCCTCTAAGATGAGAGATGTCATAGGA
>NW_026622570.1:0-5328 GCF_003711565.1 Takifugu flavidus
TCAATTGGCCGGGCGAGAAGTGGACGAACCCGACGCTCCAATAGAAACCAGTCTTAACCAGATCCTGGCCTACATCAGGAGCCACTGGGAGAAGGTCACGGAGAAGAACCGAGCAGAGACCGACTGTTTACTGGACCGTAAGGTGAGGCTCTCACCTGCACAGGTGTCCTCACGCCTCAGCTGCTGATTAACGCTAGTTCCTGCAGGAGGCGCCGTGCGTGAGCACAGACTGAGTCCTGGGGAGGAACAGCTGGAGGCGCTGAAAGCCGAGTGCAGCGACACCGGCTGCAGAATCCAGAGTCTGCAGGCGGAGATCGAGTCCATCAGAGCGCTGGTGAGAGCGCGGTCCATCACCTGGCCCGGCGCCGCTCCGCCCTGCCCGGCGCCGCTCCGCACCTGACCCGTGTGCTCCTGCCCCCTGCAGAAACGAGGCCTGGAGAACTCGCTGGGCGACGCCCCTGCACTGGCACGACATGGAGCTGCAGAATCTGGGCTCGGTGGTGGCCCGGCTGGAGGCGGAGGCTGCCGACGTGCACGGCGAGATCGACCAGCAGCGGCGGGATTACGACACGCTGCTGAGCAACAAGCTGCGGCTGGAGCAGGAGATCGGCCTGTACCACGGGATCCTGGACGGAGAGGAAAGCCGCGTTCAGCTGGTGGAGCCCCAGTGAGTCTCCAGGGTTCCTCCAGCAGCCACTGGGAGGAACCTCCAGTCTTTTTAGCTTAAAAACCCAAATGTGCCATTTACATGAATTTATTGACCTCGCCGACATTGGCGGTAGGAGGCAAATGTGACTCTTCGGACCTTCAACGGCCACCAGGGGAGCGTGGGCGTCTGAACCAGGACAGTCGAAGCCTCGTGGGTTGTAAAATGGTGCTGTTGTCTTTCTGATGACCCGTTCAGGTGTCCTGGTCTTCACTCGGAGCTCCAGGGAGCTGCTGAGACCTCTGCTGCTCCAGACGCTGCAGGACCAGGAGGAGGGCCGGGTCAGTGATCGCCGCAACCTTCTGGCTGGTTCGGACCTGGGCAGGTGTGTAGGTGTGAAGGATGCAGACGTGATGAACAGCAGGCAGTTCCTGAGAACATCTGAAGCCCGAGCTGGGCCATCTCCACACGGGCCGTTGTGTTTATCTGCATCCTGTCAGATTTAATAAAGTTTTCAACCTTACAATCACACATCTGCTGCTACATGCTAACGTTAGCGCCATCGGACGTGTTTCCAACAGGAAGAACAACTTCCTCAGATCATGATGCAGAACCTGAAACCAATAAAAGTCCCCAAAGACAAGTGCTGGCGCCCCCGGTGGACGGATGCATTTTAGCTTCTGCCGAATCTGAGAAGTTGGAGCCCCCGATGGTTCAGAGCCCCCGAAGGTTCAGGGCCCCCGATTGTTCAGAGCCCCCGAAGGTTCAGGGCCCCCGATGGTTCAGGGCCCCCGATGGTTCAGAGTCCCCGAAGGATCAGGGCCCCCGATGGTTCAGAGTCCCCGAAGGCTCAGGGCCCCCGAAGGTTCATGGCCCCCGAAGGCTCAGGGCCCCCGAAGGCTCAGGGCCCCCGATGGTTCAGGGCCCCCGATGGTTCATGGCCCCTGTAGGTCTGAGCTGTGGATCATCATGGTTGAGAAGCACCAGGTGGGTTCAGGCAGGAAACTGTTTAATGATCCACAATCATCATAATTAACATGATCATAACGTACAAGCTGTCTGTCAAACACATTTAACACCGCGAGTGTCTGGAAAGTCTGTTACCATGACAACCACAGGGGACGCGGTAAAACCAAAAAATAAAAGCATTTATTTTGAGAATAAATAAAATCAATATTTTGCTGATTTCTGCTGCAGACGTTCACACTACTGTAACGAAGCACTTTGAGTTGAACCTGACCCCCCCACAGACCCAGAAGCTTCCAGCCCATCCCATAAGAGAGCCCTCCCTCACTCACTCCAGCAGGACCTGCTGGTGTTGAGAAGGTTCGTGATCAACATCAGCGCTGCGTCAGGAGGCTGCGTTGGGACCCCACATTTCTCATTTAGGACCTAATTTCTGACGTTTGGCGTCGTGGTTGTGACGTGGCTCCGTGGCCGCGCGCGTCCTCCTCCCGTGGTCAGCAGGGGCGCTGGAAGCTCCTCGCTCACGTCGGAGCAGCCGCTTCAGACCCGCCCTCACGGTTGTGCGTCCTGGTGCGGCTCTGTTCCCAAACATGGACGAGACGCCTGCTTTGTTTCCACTCAGTAGTTTGTTTTCTTGTTCAGTCACATCCGTGAGCACAAATGAGTTCACAATGCTAGCAGCTAGCCTTCACAAGCAACTACAGTTTTCTACCCAGAATTCCACAGGCCTGACATCAGTGTGCAGATGTCTGGCCGACGTACCGATGTAGCTCAGTAACTGCCCGGGGGGGGTTCTGTCTGATAATTCATCCTCACTGTGGGGGAGGAGCTTAGACAGGCGGCAGCGGGACGCAGCCGACCCCGACGCCGCCCTCGTGACACACCATGGGAGCCTTGAAGGTCCAGCGGTTTGTTCGGGGTTGCATCTCTCCACCGAGCTGAGGTTGGACTGTCCGTCATAGCCGCCGACGGCGTACAGATGCCCCGAGTGGAGACCAGCGACACTCTGCTGCGCCGCGTGTTCATGGCCACCAGGAGGCTCCACTGGCCCGACACCGAGCTGAACACCTCCACGCCGCTCAAGAAGCCCGAGCCGTCGTACCCCCCCGACACGTACATGTGGCTGCCCAGGGCCGCCGCCCCGTGACGACACGCTTGTTCATCATGGCCGCCGCCGGGTGCCACCGGTTGGTGTGATGGTTGTAGAACTCCACCTACAGCCGGGGCGGGAACAACAGGTGACACCATGGCAACGCCCCGAAGGCTTCCTGGAAACTCACCGTGTTGAAGATCTGTAACCCGTCATGGCCGCCCGACACGAAGACGCGTCCGTCAAAAACCGTCACGCCGGCGGCGCTGCGGCTCACGCTCATCTCCGTCGCCACCGTCCACCTGAGGAGAAACCGTCAGACGCGGCCCCCCTCCTCCAGGGGCCGGCGTGGTGGGACTCACCTGTCTGTTTCCGGAGAATAGCACTCCACCGACGCGAGTTGAGGATTTCCCGTCGTAGCCCCCGCACACGTAGATGTGTCCATCAATCACCACCGTCCCCATGGCGCTGAGGAGGACGCCACACACGTGGTTATTCAGCCCGGCGACACGCACGGGACGATCAGCCATTAGCATGAGGGCTAACCTGCGCTGGCTGTTCATGCTAGACACGCGGGTCCAGCTGTCCGTCTCGGGGTTGTAAACCTCCACGGTGCTGAGCCGCGATTGGCCGTCGTACCCTCCAATAGCGTACAGCAGTCCGTTAACCACGGCCACGCCCACTCTGCTGCGGGACGTCTTCATGGGTTGACAGCGCTCCCAGAAGTTCCCGACTGGATCGAAAACCTCGACCACATTCAGGGAATCACCTGAAACACAGTTTCATCAGCGGCGCGACCCCCTAGCGTAGCTTCGCCTGTTAGCATCAGCTAGCTGTTAGCATCAGCTAGCTGAGCGGCAGGAGGCAGCAGACCTGAGCTGTTGAGTCCTCCCACGGCGTAGATCAGTCCTGTGATGGACGTGCAGCACCTCTGCCTGGTCTTGAAGGCCGGCAGGTGAGGACGGCGCTCAGGCATCAGGTGGAAATCTTTGGCTTCATCCACCAGATCCCTGACAGGAAGCAGGAAGGGTCAGTGAGAGGCTGGTCCAGGGTCAGTGAGAGGCTGGTCCAGGGTCAGAGGCTGGTCCAGGGTCAGAGGCTGGTCCAGGGTCAGAGGCTGGACCAGGGTCAGAGGCTGGTCCAGGGTCAGAGGCTGGTCCAGGGTCAGTGAGAGGCTGGTCCAGGGTCAGAGGCTGGTCCAGGGTCAGTGAGAGGCTGGTCCAGGGTCAGAGGCTGGTCCAGGGTCAGTCAGAGGCTGGTCCAGGGTCAGAGGCTGGACCAGGGTCAGAGGCTGGTCCAGGGTCAGAGGCTGGTCCAGGGTCAGAGGCTGGACCAGGGTCAGAGGCTGGTCCAGGGTCAGTCAGAGGCTGGTCCAGGGTCAGAGGCTGGACCAGGGTCAGAGGCTGGTCCAGGGTCAGTCAGAGGCTGGTCCAGGGTCAGAGGCTGGTCCAGGGTCAGAGGCTGGTCCAGGGTCAGTCAGAGGCTGGACCAGGGTCAGTCAGAGGCTGGTCCAGGGTCAGAGGCTGGTCCAGGGTCAGAGGCTGGACCAGGGTCAGAGGCTGGACCAGGGTCAGAGGCTGGTCCAGGGTCAGAGGCTGGTCCAGGGTCAGAGGCTGGTCTCACCGGCACTTATGGCAGCAGCGCACGAGCTCGTCCTGCTGCACGCGGTCCGTCAGGAACTGAGGTCGGCACAGAGGCAGCCGGACCTTGGACAGCAGGTCCGGCAGCAGGGGTTCCCTTTGGTGCCGGTCGTGATAAACCCAGGCCAGAACCGCCTCCAACACCTGCACAGGTGCAGCACACCGGTCAGCCCCGCGCAGCCTCCGCCGGCCCCGCGGACCACTCACCTGTTCTTCTGCTTTTATGTTGAGCTCGTCACAGCCCACCAGCTCCAGAACCTCCTCGGTCCGCAGACCCAGGAACTCCTCCGACACCGACACCTCCACGAAGTGCTGATGCAGGAAGTTGTTGGCGGAGTCGTACAGAGTGGTGCACATCATGGTCTCGGCGAACTGCCGCACTCCCAGGCAGTTCTTGGGGTGTAACCTGAAACCAGAGGGCAGGTGAGGGCAGGTGAGGGGATCCACTGGGCCACTGTGGGGTCCCCCCGGGGGTCAGGACGCGCGGTGCCCCCCGGGGGTCAGGACGCGCGGGGTCCCCCGGGGGTCAGGACGTGTGGTGGCCCCCCCGGGGGACAGGACGCGCGGTGTCCCCCGGGGGTCAGGGCGCGTGGTGGCCCCCCGGGGTCGGGACACGCGGGGTCCCCCCGGGGGACAGGACGCGCGGGGTCCCCCGGGGGTCAGGACGTGTGGTGGCCCCCCGGGGGACAGGACGCGCGGGGTCCCCCCGGGGGACAGGACGTGTGGTGGCCCTCACCTCTCCTGCAGGAAGGAGCAACAGGCATCTTTGACGTTCTGCAGCTGCAGGAAGCTGGAGCCCATCAGGAGCGACTGGACGTTCTGCTGGTCGATGGCCACGTGGCCACTGTAGGCGAAGTTGATCAGGGCCTCCAGAGCGCTGCAGGAGAGGGAGGGTTAGACTGGGCCCTGTGGTGGGCGGGGCCCCCCCCCAGGCGGGTCCCCCCCCGGTCTTACCTGGGGCCCCCCCGGTCTTACCTGGGGTCCCC
>NW_026622571.1:0-5991 GCF_003711565.1 Takifugu flavidus
ATCAGCGACTGAGGGCGGGTGTGTGATCAGAGGGTGAGGGCGGGTGTGTGATCAGAAGGTGAGGGCGGGTGTGTGATCAGAGGGTGAGGGCGGGTGTGTGATCAGAGGGTGAGGGCGGGTGTGTGATCAGAGGTGAGGGCGGGTGTGTGATCAGAGGGTGAGGGCGGGTGTGTGATCAGAGGGTGAGGGCGGGTGTGTGATCAGAGGGTGAGGGCGGGTGTGTGATCAGAGGGTGAGGCGGGTGTGTGATCAGGGTGAGGGCGGGTGTGTGATCAGCGACTGAGGGGGGTGTGTGGGTGATCAGCGACTGAGGGGGGTGTGTGATCAGAGGGTGAGGGCGGGTGGGCGGAGGGGCTGTGCAGAGGGTGAGGGCGGGTGTGTGATCAGAGGGTGAGGGCAGGTGTGTGATCAGCGACTGAGGGCGGGTGTGTGATCAGAGGGTGAGAGCGGGTGTGTGATCAGAGGGTGAGGGCGGGTGTGTGATCAGAGGGTGAGGCGCAGGTGTGTGATCAGAGGGTGAGGGCGGGTGTGTGATCAGTGACTGAGGGCGTGTGTGTGATCAGAGGGTGAGGGCGGGTGTGTGTGATCAGAGGGTGAGGGCGGGTGTGTGATCAGAGGGTGAGGGCGGGTGTGTGATCAGAGGGTGTGTGATCAGAGGGTGAGGGCAGGTGTGTGATCAGAGGGTGAGGGCGGGTGTGTGATCAGAGGGTGAGGGCGGGTGTGTGATCAGCGACTGAGGGCGGGTGTGTGATCAGCGACTGAGGGGGGTGTGTGTGATCAGAGGGTGAGGGCGGGTGTGGATCAGAGGGTGAGGGCGGGTGTGTGATCAGAGGGTGAGGGCGGGTGTGTGATCAGAGGGTGAGGGCGGGTGTGTGTGATCAGAGGGTGTGGTGTGAGCAGTGCTGAGTCCATGGGCTGGAGCAGAGTGTGGCAGATGTTTGCTGCTTTATTAGCTGTGTTGTCCCGTGCTGGCGTGATATTCAGCTATAATGTCTGATTCTTTGGGTGCTGTTGAAGGTTAACTCAGTTCATGTAGTTGTGATTCTGAAAAGGTCCCCGACTGTTCATCTGCCTGACGCTGGCTTCAGGACGTTCTGGGACTCTGCACTGACTGTCTGGGGGCAGGTAGTCGACCAGCGAGCCAGGAAGGAGATGAGCACGCAGGGGATGATGATGTTGACCACGTAGAAGAGAGGTTTGATGACCAGGTAGAAGGTGATGTCCTGATGCTTGTTGCTCTCCATGCAACTGAGTCAAGATTTGATAGGTTGACTGATTCTTCCAGTTTTTGATCAAACCCCCATCTGCTGATTCCAGAGAGATCTTTAAAGGATCTCAGAGCTTCAGATTTATGAAGCCTGCTCAGCCCCCGGCAGCGCTGATGAACCATTTCATTCCTTCAAAAAAGCAGAACATGAAGCTCCAGAAAAGGTTTTTGTGTATCAAGTTTCCAACAGAACGAGGACAAGTGGGTAAAAGCGCCACTTTAAAGCCTCCAGGCCTCAGAAAACATCCACCTTTAGGATGCCTGACTTTAGAGGATCGTCGGTTCGCTCCGAGCACAAGAACAAACATGTTTAACCTCAGTCCAAGAACATCTGACCTGAAATGATCAAAAAGCTTCAGCGTAAAAAGATGGTGGAGAGAAAGCTGCTGGGAGGTTCTCAGAAGAGAAGTGGCATTAAAGCCAGCTGGAAGAGTCCAGCCTGCTCCCTGCTCCTCCAAACAGGCGTCTCCACACCAACACTGAGGAACACGGGCTTCTGTTCTTCCTTCTTCTCTTCTGACTATTGTGTGTTTGATGAATGCAGCATCCACTCACTGCCCCCCCCCCACATTTACACTGCTCCTGGTTTCACAATGCTCCTCACAGATGCAACCAGAGACACTGATGCCGTCAGACAATAAACCTGAGTGTTGTTGTGTCCGGTTATTAACATGTTCCATGCTTTTCCTTCTGCAACAGTTCATCACACCTGCTCAGGGAAACCTCGGTGTAAAGGAGGTGAAGCCGTGCCTCAGTGACTCTACTTTGCTGTTTTAGAAACTAACAGTTATTAGATGAATATACAGTGTGCACGTACGCGCACACGTGTGTATAAACACTTAATACACGCGTGTGCGTGGATGTAGACTTTTTAGTACTTTGGGTTCATAGACTTTTTAGTATTTAGCAGATACGTGTCTGTATATAAACCAGATCCTCCTGGAATAAAGAACTAAAGGCTGACTGTTGTCACGTGACCTGTCTCCGTCTGTGTCCGATGATGGAACCTGCCTGGAACATCTGGTCCACAGAAAAAGCAAAACATTCACAGAACTGGTCCAGTTTAGACCCAAAAATGACATTAAATAATGAAAATGTGTGACACAATAGAACAATGGGCGAACTTTCTATTGGTCATTGACAGTTTCAGTCGTCATCAGAATTCATCAGAAATATTCAAACCAACAAACTACACACAGAACCGCAAAGTTTAGAGCTTAAAGGGAGCGACAGGTGAAGATTTAAAGCTCAACGCAGCTGAAGAAGTTCCAAAAAGGAGAAATATCATGTGGTGCTTTACCACCACCCGGTGGACACGCGTGGAACTGCAGACAATAGTTAAACGCGCTCCGACACATTCTGACCTCTGCTGCTCCTCCTGGACTCCAGGGCTGCAGAAATATGCTGCTTTTACAAGTCTTTAAAATCTGTCAAGCATCATAAATCTTATTTATTTAACCAGGTGAATAATGATGGAGAATAGTGTCCGAAAAGCGTCTTTATTTTAAAGTGAACCAGAACAGTTCGGTCCGCGTTCACAGAGAGGCGGAGAGACCTCGAGAGAGTCCAAAACAAGTCCGCGAGGAAAACTCTCAAAAGTAGTCAAGCCACAGAAGTCAGGGTTTGGCGATGAGGGCGAAAACACTCCGCCGCTGGCAGACGGGAGTTCTGTCCTTAAATCTAACGGGAGATTGAAGAGAGACCGCAGGTGGTGTGTCTGCGGGGCCAGCTGTGGCTGATGAGCGGCTCCTCCACGCCCCCTGCAGGTAGACACCAGCAACAACGGTCCCAGAAACTGGGAAACCAACAAACCAGTTTTTAAAAGTATTCCTTTCAGACTAAGCAGGAAGACTGAAGACCGACAAGGTGAGTAAACGAAGAGCATTATTGAAAAGAATTGACAGTTGTGTTTGGAGATAAAATCAAGATTTGAAAACATTTTTGTGACTATTGAAGAGCTGCATAGAGCTGAAGAATTCTTGGCTTAAGAAAATTCAACAAGACTTCATATTAGTTTTAGCACAAAACATCATTATACATTATAAATGAATCGGTCTTATTAAACTTTTTATAGTCTGGCTTTAGTTATAGTTGAATAGTCTTTCTAAGTGAAGTTTACTTTATTTTCTGCTCTTTGCTACTGATCCTAAAAGAACTTTAAACCCTCCCAGAACGCTTTAATGGTAGTAATATATACGCCATAAAGCTGCTGATTAGGTTTTAAAAGTGAAAGTGAAAGTATTCTGTTCAGACGAAGCAGGAAGAGCGACATTTTGTGACAGGTGAAAAGCTCTTAGATTTATTAGAGTTGTTCAACAGTCCAGGTTACAGCTGGATATTTTGGTCTTATTTAAGACAATAAACTTTAAAATAATTAACTAAATCCACCCAGGATCACAGGACACCAACAGGATTTTGGGTTCATGTTGCACGTTTTCTCACAGTGGTTTATTGTTCTATGTTGTGGAACCACTGTGAAAGAATGCAGGAGTAGGTGTCATTTCTTTCATCTATTTTAAATAGAGCAGTGATCTTTGAGGACTTGGATCATAGAAATAATTGAAGAGGGGAACAAATGAGGGAAGTTAAAAAGTCCTGACTAGCATGTTTATGTAGCACCAGATATATTTAGTGGCTGAGCTGAAGACAGTCCTTTCACCATGTTGGCCTGTGGAAAACCAGTGTTGTGGGCCCGATGGACCAGCGTCCCCGTCGTTGCCGGACCACCGTTGGCCACCAGTTGGGTTTTGGGATCAAAGTGGGGGTGTTTCCTGTATCCGGTTCTCCTCACGGATCCATGACTACAACATGTTGCTGCAAGTGCAGAGACGTTTGCTCTGGAAAGAACTTTAGAGCACATTCAGTGCTGCAGGATGAGGGGCTGGAAAAGGTGCCAGTTCTTTTCTCACTGCAGGGAACAGTTAAAAAAAGCAGCTTAAACTCTGAAAACATGAAAATTATACAGATACATCATTGATTATTGATTCAGTTGTTATCCAGAATGTATTAGAAATGTTCCTGTTTGATAAAAATGCAGTGAATTGGGATTATTGAACTACAACCTCGACAGATTATTTACCTTCATCACAGTCTCATCACTATTTCTGATGTTTCCTCAGGATGGACGAGGACAGAGCAGAGTCCACAGTGCCCAGCTGTGTGTCCCTGAAGAGTGACCACTCCAAAGGTGGACCAATAAACTTCAAAAGTTCAGACCAAATGTAAGAAAATAAAGCGTGATGATGTGTTTGTGTGGCAGCTGTTAGTCACATTAACAGCAGCAGGTTGTGAGTTTATTATTGGAGATGTTTAACACTTAAACCTCAGACAGTCATATAGTTACAGACTTAATGTGAATATTGTTGATTAGAAACAAGAATCAGGTTTAAACTGAAAGATGAATTCAGACATAAATGCTGGAACAATATTGAGTCTTGATCAGGTTCTTTCATCCTATAAATCAAAGGACTAATAGAGAGGTGTTTTTCATAGTGAGAGGGGGGAGCACATCCTATCAAACTGGGACCAGTCAGCTCCACCAGGAGAGTCCTCTTGTTCACAATCTGGAAGCAGATCTGGAGATGCTGAAATGAAGCCCAAACAAGTAAAACTGTTCAATATGAGATTTAATTGTGATGTCATGAATTTGGAGTTGTGTTGATGATTTATTATAGATGGAAATCATTGGTTTACTTATGTTCAGGAAGTGATCTGCAGGAGGTGATAGAAGGTCATAAGATGAGTCTGAAGAGAAGATGTGAACATGTGACTGAAGGAACTCATGAAGCAGGAAGTGGAACCCTGCTGAACAAGATCTACACTGAGCTCTACATCACTGAGGGACAAAGTGAGGAGGTGGACACACAACATGAGGTGAGACAGCTTGAGATAACCTCCAAGAAGAACATCCAGGACACTCCAATCAAGTGCCAGGACCTCTTCAAAGTCTTATCTGAGCAACAGAGACACATCAGAGTGGTTCTGACCAACGGTGTCGCCGGCGTTGGAAAAACCTCTCAGTGCAGAAGTTCAGTCTGGACTGGGCAGAAGGTTTGGAGAACCAAGACATCAGTCTGGTGCTTCCACTCTCATGCAGGGAGCTGAACTTGATCAGAGATGAGCAGCACAGTCTTCTCTCACTGCTTCATGTTTTCCATCCAACATTACAGAAGATCAGCAGAAGATCTGACTGTCTGGAAACTTCTGTTCATCTTTGATGGCCTGGATGAAAGCAGATTTTCACTGGATCTCAACAAGCATCAGCTCATCTCTGATGTCACAAGTATCGTCAGTTGGCGTGCTCCTGGTGAACTCATCCAGGGGAACCTGCTTCCCTCAGCTCTCATCTGGATCACCTCCAGACCTGCAGCAGCCTATCAGATTCCTCCCTCGTGTGTTGACAGGATCACAGAAGTACGAGGCTTCACTGACTCCCAGAAGGAGGAGTACTTCAGGAGGAGGTTCAGTGATGAAGATCTGTCCAAGAGAATCATCTCACACATCAAGGCCTCCAGGAGCCTCCACATCATGTGTCTGATCCCAGTTTTTGCCTGGATCACTGCTATAGTTCTGGAGGACATGATGACCAGAGACCAGAGAGGAGAGCTGCCCCAAACCCTGACTGACCTCTACTCACACTTCCTGAGGGTTCAGATAAAGAGGAAGAAGCAGAAGTATGGAGGAAAGCAGAGACCAGAGGAACTGACTGAGGGTGATATAGAACT
>NW_026622572.1:0-5176 GCF_003711565.1 Takifugu flavidus
AGCCAGAATGTATTAGAAATGTTCCTGTTTGATAAAAATGCAGTGAATTGGGATTATTTAACTACAACCTCTACAGATTATTTACCTTCATCACAGTCTCATCACTATTTCTGATGTTTCCTCAGGATGGACGAGGACAGAGCAGAGTCCACAGTGCCCAGCTGTGTGTCCCTGAAGAGTGACCGGTCCAAAGATAGAGTGATAAACTTCAGAAGTTCAGACCAAATGTAAGAAAAGTAAAGCGTGATGATGTGTTCGTGTGCCAGCTGTTAGTCACATTAACAACAGCAGGTTGTGAGTTTATTATTGGAGATGTTTAACACTTAATCCTCAGACAGTCATATAGTTACATACTTAATGTGAATATTGTTGATTAGAAACAAGGATCGATGAATTCAGACATAAATGCTGGAACAATATTGAGTCAGGTTTTTTCATCCTATAAATCAAAGGACTAATAGAGATCTGTTTCATAGTGAGAGGGGGGAGCACATCCTATCAAACTGGGACCAGTCAGCTCCACCAGGAGAGTCCTCTTGTTCACAATCTGGAAGCAGATCTGGAGATGCTGAAATGAAGCCCAAACAAAGTAAAATTGTTCAATATAAAATTGAACTTGTGATGTCATGAATTTGTAGTTGTGTTGATGATTTATGAGAGATGGAAATCATTGGTTTACTTATTTTCAGGAGGTGATCTGCAGGAGCTGATAGAAGGTCATAAGATCAGTCTGAAGAGAAGATGTGAACATGTGACTGAAGGAACTAATGAAGCAGGAAGTGGAACCCTGCTGAACAAGATCTACACTGAGCTCTACATCACTGAGGGACAAAGTGAGGAGGTGGACACACAACATGAGGTGAGACAGCTTGAGAGAACCTCCAAGAAGAACATCCAGGACACTCCAATCAAGTGCCAGGACATCTTCAAAGTCTTATCTGAGCAACAGAGACACATCAGAGTGGTTCTGACCAACGGTGTCGCCGGCGTTGGAAAAACCTTCTCAGTGCAGAAGTTCAGTCTGGACTGGGCAGAAGGTTTGGAGAACCAAGACATCAGTCTGGTGCTTCCGCTCTCATGCAGGGAGCTGAACTTGATCAGAGATGAGCAGCACAGTCTTCTCTCACTGCTTCATGTTTTCCATCCAACATTACAGAAGATCAGAGCAGAAGATCTGACTGTCTGGAAACTTCTGTTCATCTTTGATGGCCTGGATGAAAGCAGATTTTCACTGAGTTTTAACAAGCATCGGCTCATCTCTGATGTCACACAAGTATCGTCAGTTGAGGTGCTCCTGGTGAACCTCATCCAGGGGAACCTGCTTCCCTCAGCTCTCATCTGGATCACCTCCAGACCTGCAGCAGCCTATCAGATTCCTCCCTCGTGTGTTGACAGGATCACAGAAGTACGAGGCTTCACTGACTCCCAGAAGGAGGAGTACTTCAGGAGGAGGTTCAGTGATGAAGATCTGTCCAAGAGAATCATCTCACACATCAAGGCCTCCAGAAGCCTCCACATCATGTGTCTGATCCCAGTTTTCTGCTGGATCACTGCTATAGTTCTGGAGGACATGATGACCAGAGACCAGAGAGGAGAGCTGCCCAAAACCCTGACTGACCTCTACTCACACTTCCTGAGGGTTCAGATAAAGAGGAAGAAGCAGAAGTATGGAGGAACGCAGAGACCAGAGGAGCTGACTGAGGCTGATAAAGAACTCCTTCTGAAGTTGGGTCGGCTGGCGTTTGAACATCTGGAGAAAGGAAACATCATGTTCTACTCAGAAGACCTGAAGCGATGTGGACTGGACGTCTCCGAGGTGTCGGTGTACTCAGGAGTTTGTACAGAGATCTTCAAAAGAGAGAGTGTGATCTTCCAGAAATCAGTCTACTGCTTTGTTCATCTGAGCATTCAGGAGTTTCTGGCTGCCGTCTACATGTTCCACCGTTACACCAGGAAAGACACAGTGGTTATAAATCAGTTCCTAAAATATTCTAAACCAAACCCCTTTTCCTGGATTACATGGTTGTTCACAATTTATGATCCAGTCACATCTCTTGATGACTTCCTCATGAGAGCACTAATGAAATCTCTTGAAAGTAAAAATGGCCACCTGGACTTGTTTGTTCGCTTCCTTCATGGTCTCTCTCTGGAGTCCAATCAGAGGATCTTGGGTGGACTGTTGGATCAGATGGAGAACCACCCAGAAACCATCCAGAAGGTCCTCAACAACCTGAAGGAGGAGAACAGTGATGAAATCTCCCCAGACAGAAGCATCAACATCTTCCACTGTCTGATGGAGATGAAGGATCAGTCAGTCCATCAGGAGATCCAAGAGTTCCTGAAGTCAGAGAAGAAATCAGAGAGGAGACTGTCAGAGATCCACTGTTCAGCTCTGGCCTACCTGCTGCAGATGTCAGAGGAGGTTCTGGATGAGCTGAACCTGCAGCAGTACAACACCTCAGATGAGGGACGACGTCGCCTGATTCCAGCTGTGAGGAACTGCAGGAAGGTCGTGTAAGTAAAGATTTCTGGGGCCGGACATCGGCGTTTAAATCAAGCGAGTCGATCATGTCAGGTAGCAATACCCCCTCCAGTGGTCATTCCTTCAATTCTTTATTTCCATTGCAGCGTCCATAAATTAAAAAAGAAAAACAACAATTCATTCAGAAATGTTCAACACTGGCTGGATATAAGTTCAAAGGTCAATCCAGACAAACCAACATAAGGCAGGAATAATAGGAGCCACAAGTTAACTGACTATCATGAAATTACTGTCATGTCATTAAATAACTTTTGTTTGTTTGTATACATCGTATTCAAACAACAGAAAAACACATTTTAACTAATGACACGTGACTATTTTGCTTCATTTGTTCAACGTAAAAACAGCCGGCCTCATTGGTTTAAATGGGTGTTTTAGGTCTTTGTGGCGGTTCCGTTTGGAGCCTTTATGTGACCCACAAAGTTGTTTGACCCTTTCCACACCCGTTAGGTGGCAACTTCATCACTAGCAACAAAAGGTGCAGTGAAAATGATTTGAAGGAAAACAGGCAGATGTAACAGAAGCTGAGGGCAATCGATGCAACCAGAGACTCTGATGTCATCGATCGGATCGCTGAATTAAGACTTGACGCACGATCGTACAAATTGGATGAAATGCAAAATATCCAAAGAGCCGATAGACAGATAAAAAGATGCACGTTTCTTTAAACCATTTGCTACAATCATTTTAAATATTGAGTAATTATGAGCTGTTCTAAAATAAGACAAATGTTAAGAATAATTCAGTTGCATTTCAGATCTGATGGTCGTTCAAACTGTTGCTCTACGGTGTTGAATTTAGCTTTTCCAGGAAATGAGCTACATTTGTGTTGAGGTAGATTCTCAGATAAGTTGATTAGAAATCCCAAAGTTTGACTCACTATTTTTGTTTCATACACAACAGACTGTCTGATAGTTTTCTTCCAAAGAGTCATTGGGAAGTTGTGGCCTCAGCAATGACGTCAAACCCTTCTCATCTACGGGAGCTGAGCTTAAGCAACAACCAAAGCCTGGCAGATGCTGGAGTAAAGTTACTGTGTTCTGCAATGATGCATCCAAACTGCAGACTGGAGACGCTCAGGTCAGGAGGCCTCTGTTGGTCTTTTCTAAATTTCTTTACATTTTCTGCTTTTCTCTTCATTTTCATATTTAGAAATGTGTTTTTATTTGCCCCATTTATTGGTTTTCCAGGCTGTGGTGCTGCAGTTTATCAGAGATCAGCTGTGACTCTCTGGCCTTGGCGCTGAGGTCCAATCCCTCCCATCTGAGGGTTCTGGAGCTGAGTCAGAACCAGCTGAAGGATCCAGGAGTGAAGCTGCTCTGTGGTTTTCTCCAGGATCCTCTCTGTAAGCTGGAGACTCTCAGGTCAGTCAGAGATGATCCAGTACTTTCCCAGGTGTAACTAGTTAGACAATAACTGTTTACATGTTTGATCTTTGTTATAAACGTAGTGTTCTCGGAAAAAAGACCACACAGGATAGATTTGCAGTATTTAATTGGTTGTGGAAATCTGTCCCATGTGAGGATGGTCATCAATGACTAGAAAGGAAGTATCAGTTGTAGATTTGTCTTGTTTTATTTTAGGCTGGCCACAAAACCGCCCAAACATTCATACAAATCAAAAATGGTTCTTCCTGTCTTTTAAAGATCAGAAGGAAAACTAGAAAACCCCAAAAGAAAGCTGCTGCAGTGTGCCATGCCCCTTCTCTACTGAGAAAAGCCATCCCAAAAAAGAGAAAAGCCCAAGTGTGAAGTGAGCACCCTGTTAAACCTTGGTACCGAAAGCCTGCAATCGTTCTCATCTTAGGTGGCTTCATTCCAGCCAGAAGCCCAAACCTGCCTCCCTCTTAAAGGGGCAGCAGGTCAGTCCAACCACAGAAACCAATGTTTTCTGGCAGCATTGAGCTTGCAGTGGGGCAATCAAACACACTGTGGGGTGGCTCTCTTTCCTTTTCTCACCTGGAGAACAAGTGACACCAGCTGCCAATCATTGTTGGAGAAATGTGCAGTTAGGGGAACTATGCGTCCAGACTATAGCCACCCTTCCAGCATCCAGCAGTGTCTAAAACCTTTGATTTGGTTTCACCAGAGAGTGTAGGGATTGCAGGGTCACTGCAGCATCGCCCACAAGCTATCAGGAGTGGGTCGCTTTGTCCCAACTCCTGACAAGAGTTGAGTGCTATTGAGAAATGTGGATTCACAAACTTGGAAGGTATTTTGACCTACACACACTTTACATACGGTGTAGATCTTGTCCAACCGCCCTGAAAGAACCCAAAATACGAACATACGTCAGATAAGCCGGTGCAGGACGAGAGGTTTGTTGCTTGTAAGCTGTGTTTTGCTCTGGTACATGTTGATTTTTATTTGTCTTCTCTCAAAATAATTGTTATTTTAGACTAAGAGACTGCAGTTTATCCGAGACCAGCTGTGATTCTGTGGCCTCAGCTCTGAAGTCCAACCTCTCCCATCTGAGGGTTCTGGACCTGAGCGACAACACGTTGAAGGATTCAGGAGTGAAGCGGCTCTGTTCTGGACTGGAGAGTCCAAACTTTAAACTGGAGAGGCTCAGGTCAGTCTTCATTTTTCTACCTATATACCAGCTGCTAAGATGGTGAAGTGAGGCTGTTCTCAA
>NW_026622573.1:0-5607 GCF_003711565.1 Takifugu flavidus
GACTCACCACATCTTGTATTTGTTCATAGGAATCTTGTGAAGTTGCAATTTTTGTCTCATTTCCAATACTTAAAATGGTCCGTTGTAAAAGCCATTTGACTATTGCTGTCTTGGGTCTCTACTTGGGTAGCCCAGACAAGCACAGAAGTTGAGGTCCCAACAACAACACAGGACACAATCAGAAAGAAGTCAGTGATGGGCAAAGCAAAAAGGAAAGAATACAGATGGAGAAAAATACAATATCAAGCTCCATCTGTCGATTTCATTGCATGTGTTGAGGAAGGCACAGAGGACAGGTGTGACTGGACACCAATAATGTATTTCAAACAGTTTGTCACTGATGAAATGCTACAGGAAACTGCAGAACAAACAAACCTGTACAGTGTACAAAAAGAGTGCAAGTCAGTAAACACAACTGCCAAAGAGATAGAGCAGGTTCACAACTGTTGGTCCAAACTGTTGGTCCAAAAGGGCTGTTGGTTCTTTCGAAGGGGCTGGTGGTTCTTTCGAAGGAGCTGGTGGTTCTTTCGAAGGAGCTGGTGGTTTCTTCTGGTAATCAATCAGCAGCAGGCGTAATACAACATGTTAAAAACTCCCAAAGTTTCTGAGCCTTATGTGAGAAAAACCTGGAGAAACTGTTACTCTTTTTAGATTCCCTCTTGAGGAGTTTACGCAAGATGGTGACCATGCAGTCTGCAACGACTGGCTCCTCCGAGTACTTGAGTAAGAAGAAAACCTTGTTTGGATTGCCTAACTCTTTGCGCAGGATCTTTTGGATTTTATTGTCCATCTTCCTAAATGAGTCATCAGTGATACATATATCTTCATCTTTGACTCTCTCCCAGATATATTCATAGAGGTACGCGATGAGGTCATCACTGTTTTGAAGTTTCATATTTGCTTTGGTGTAAATTTGATAAACTATCTTACTTATGAACAGCTTGACATATGTCTTGTAGTTGAATGTCTCTTCCGTTTCCTGTGGTTCCTCTTCATGTGAAAAAATGGTACAATCTCTTTCTGAATAGCAGTCCAGTTTAGGAGAAGCTTGATATTCCTGTGGTTCCTCATCAGCTACAGAAGGGCTGATATTCCATCCTAAATCTCTGTCTGAACAATAAGAGACTAAAGGTGGTTCTTCATCCTCAAATAAAAAAATGTTGTCATGTCCTGAATCTCCATCTGAATGAGCAGAATAGGAACCTGACTCTTTGTCCTCCTTGTTTACAGAAATGGTCTCACTTGCTTCTGGATCTCCATCTGAATCATGAGAGCGTGATGGAGATGGGCTAGGAGAGATTGAAGCTGGTTCTTCATGCCCCTCATCTACAAAAATCATCTTATTTCCTTCTGATTGAGGAGAGACTGAAGCTGAGTCTTTGTCCTCCTCACTACTGAAGCTGGTTCTTCATCCTCCTCATCTACAAAAATCATCCTTTTTCCTTCTGATTGAGGAGAGACTGAAGCTGAGTCTTCGTCCTCCTCACCTACTGAAGCTGGTTCTTCATCCTCATCTACAAAAATCATCCTTTTTCCTTCTGATTGAGGAGAGACTGAAGCTGAGTCTTCGTCCTCCTCACCTACTGAAGCTGGTTCTTCATCCTCATCTACAAAAATCATCCTTTTTCCTTCTGATTGAGGAGAGACTGAAGCTGAGTCTTCTTCCTCCTCACCTACTGAAGCTGGTTCTTCATCCTCCTCATCTACAAAAATCATCCTTTTTCCTTCTGATTGAGGAGAGACTGAAGCTGAGTCTTCGTCCTCCTCACCTACTGAAGCTGGTTCTTCATCCTCATCTACAAAAATCATCCTTTTTCCTTCTGATTGAGGAGAGACTGAAGCTGAGTATTCGTCCTCCTCACCTACTGAAGCTGGTTCTTCATCCTCATCTACAAAAAACATCCTTTTTCCTTCTGATTGAGGAGAGACTGAAGCTGAGTCTTCGTCCTCCTCACCTACTGAAACTGGCTTTTTGTCTTCATGAATTTTATGAGTCACTGAAAGTTCCTGTGCTTCTTGTACTTGTTCATTAGTGTCTTCTGAAGTTGCAATTTCCTCGCCATTTATATAACTTGATAAATGGTCCTCTGTAAAAACCACGCATCTGTTGGAGACTGGGGTGTCTCCTACATCTGTAAATACCCCAACCTTCAGTTCAGTGGGGCTGGAGCTGGCGTTAACAGGGCTGCTTGTTTTTAGCATTTTTCATTCGTTGTATATTTTTTTGCGTTGGTGTTTAACATATAATATTTTGCCCTACCTAAACAAATCAACAAAAATACAATGATGGATCAAAGCCTTATGGCACAATTAATATGTAGTGCTTTGATCCATATTGGCCCTTTATTTTTTAACAACTGTGATAATAACAAGTCTCACAAATCTGCTTTATTTTTATAATTATACACCGCTCTTATTCTCTCGTTTCTAAATAATTTAATGCATCATTTATAACTATTATAGAACAAATATCTGGATCTTGAAAAAAAAAAGGAATTAAACTACAAATAACATGTTTTAGGATATAGGCACTATAAGGCCATCAATTCTATGCTGAAAATTGTGTATACGCCATCATACTGTGCTTTTATTGTTCTACAAAACTGGCTGTAGTCTAGTCCCTAACTGTCATGTGGAAGAAATATGTAACAATCTTTAGATTCTCTGGGTGATGTTTTTATTTGACCTGGACACGTTGAGGCAAGTTCCCAAAATATCACCTAAAATAGAGATAGAGCAGGTTCTGGGCATGTACATGCATATGGGGTTAGTGCAGATGCCTTGTGTGAGAGCCTACTGGGAGATGGAGACAAAACT
Source organism: Takifugu flavidus (assembly GCF_003711565.1). Lineage (NCBI taxonomy): Eukaryota > Metazoa > Chordata > Actinopteri > Tetraodontiformes > Tetraodontidae > Takifugu > Takifugu flavidus. The sequence goes on from NW_026622573.1 coordinate 2,818, forward strand.
CCCTGCAGTTTGTGATGTGATGTCTCAAGATCAGTTTCTGAAATTGCTGACAATGATTCACTTTAAGGACAACCTCAGTGTGTCTGATGATGCAAAGAAAGATAAACTGTGGAAGCTCAGGCCATGGTTACAAAAACTGCGAGACCAGTTTCTCTGCATACGTCCTGAAGAATGCCATGCAGTTGATGAAATTATGGTGCCATTCAAGGGAAAATCTCATCTACGTGTCTACATGCCTGCAAAACCTCACAAATGGGGTTTCAAGATGTGGGGACGTGCTGGACAAAGTGGCTTTCTTTATGACTTTGATGTTTGTCAAGGTGCACAAAATCCAGAGAGAGAAAAGTCAGAAGTTGGTGTTACGGGAGAAGTTGTGCTGAAAATGACATCAACACTTCCAGCAGGAAAAAATCACAAGGTCTTTGCAGACAACTACTTTACATCAGTTCCCCTGGTGCAACACCTAAAAGAGAGAGGAATCCACTACATTGGCACGATCCAGATTAACAGGGTGAAAGACTGCGCCATGATGGATGAAAAAGAACTGAAGAAGAATGGAAGAGGGTCAATGGACTTCAGAGTGAACCAGGACAACAACATCATTGTAAGATGGTACGACAACAAAGCAGTGAACCTGATTTCCTCTTTTGTTGGCATTGAACCTGTGGGAAATGTGAAACGCTGGGATCGCAAATCCAAAACTCACATAATGGTTCCCAGACCAGCCATTGTTGAAACATATAACAAATTCATGGGAGGTGTTGATCTCCTTGATATGCTGTCTGCACTTTACAAGTTCAGCTTCAGATCCCGGAGATGGTATATGTACATCTGGTGGCACACTGTGACAGTGGCAGTCATCAATGCATGGAAGCTCTACAGGAGAGACCAGAAGAAGCTCGAGCCCCAGATGAAACCCATGGGTCTGCGAAGGTTTCAGGCTTTGGTTGGCACTTCTCTCACAAGTGCAGGAAAGACCAAAATCAAGTGTGGCAGACCACTGTCCTCTCCAGAAGCAACTGCAACACCACCCCGTAAAAGGCCAAGCTGCAGTGTGCCTCTTGATATGAGAAGGGATGGCATTGATCATTTTCCAACATGGGAAACCTGACAGAGATGCAAGCACTGCACTGGCAATCACTTCTCACATGTCTACTGTGAGAAGTGTAAGGTGCATCTTTGCCTGAACAAGGACAGAAACTGTTTTTCGGCCTACCACAAAGTGAAATAAAAAGGCTGTAAAAAGTGCAATGCAAAAAAAAACAAAGAGAAAAATGCTGTTGTTCATGTTCTATATTGTCAAAATGTTATGGGCAAACTTTGTTTTTGTGTCTAAAGTTAACATAGTCGTGAGCTAAAAGTTGCCAAAATCGCCCCAATGTATCATATGTGATACAACAAAAATGTCATAAACAAAATGATATGGCAAAAAAAAGGGATTTTGTTAAAAGGTTCAATAAACATCTCATTTCCAAAAAATTAGAATTTTCTGGCTATTTTTTGATGTGTCAGGCTATACAGGGTGTTAAAATAATTTCTGTAGGAAGGAAAACATAACAAACATTCTTAAAGTTTTCCAATGCTGTAAAAATGTGTATAATAATTATTTTATTTCAACATCTCATTACAATGTAAGTTAAACTTAAAGGACCATCGTACAGCAGAGTAGTCATGTGGTGCGTCATTCTCTCCAGGAAGCTCATTATGTATTTGTAGTCTACTTATTATTTTGAAAGTAGGCTAAGATAGCTAATATAGACTCTTACAGCATGTATTGCCTTTACCACATCTTGCATTTGTTACAAGGAATCTTGTGAAGTTGCAATTTTTGTCTAATTTCCAATACTTAAAATGGTCCGTTGTCAAAGCCATTTGACTATTGCTGATTTGGGTCTCTACTTTGTCTGTAAATACGGTACCAAAAATTCGGTGCTCGTAATTTTTTCATTTGGGTTTGTCATACTTTTAGTGAAGCTGGTGATTCTTTCAATTGGGCCATTGATTCTTTTGATGCTTTCAAAAGGGCTGTTGGTTCTTTTGAAGGGGCTGGTGATTCTTTCGAAGGAGCTGGTGGTTCTTTCAAAGGGGCTGGTGATTCTTTCGAAGGGGCTGGTGATTCTTTTGAAGGGGCTGGTGGTTCTTTCGAAGGAGCTGGTGGTTTCTTCTGGTAATCAATCAGCAGCAGGCGTGATACAACATGTTAAAAACTTCCAAAGTTTCTGAGCCTTATGTGAGAAAAACCTGGAGAAACTGTTACTCTTTTTAGATTCCCTCTTGAGGAGTTTACGCAAGATGGTGACCATGCAGTCTGCAACGACTGGCTCCTCCGAGTACTTGAGTAAGAAGAGAACCTTGTTTGGATTGCCTAACTCTTTGCGCAGGATCTTTTGGATTTTATCGTCCATCTTCCTAAATGAATCATCGGTGATACATATATCTTCATCTTTGACTCTCTCCCAGATATATTCATAGAGGTACGCGATGAGGTCATCACTGCATGGAGGTTTCATATTTGCTTTGGTGTAAATTTGATAAACTATCTTACGTATGAACAGCTTGACATATGTCTTGTAGTTGAATGTCTCTTCGTTTCCTCTTCATGTGAAAAAATGGTACAATCTCTTTCTGAATAGCAGGCCAGTTTAGGAGAGGCTTGATATTCCTGTGGTTCCTCATCAGTTACAGAAGGGTTGATATTCCATCCTAAATCTCTGTCTGAACAATAAGAGACTAAAGGTGGTTCTTCATCCTCAAATAAGAAAATGTTATGTCCTGAATCTCCATCTGAAT
>NW_026622574.1:0-5145 GCF_003711565.1 Takifugu flavidus
AGAGTAGAGCATCAGAGTAGAGCATCAGAGTAGGCATTTGAGAGTAAAGTATCAGAGTAAGAGCATCAGAGTAGAGCATCAGAGTAGAGCATCAGAGTAGAGCATCAGAGTAAGCATCAGAGTAAAGTATCAGAAGTAGAGCATCAGAGTGTATCAAGTAGACACATCAGAGTAGAGCATCAGAGTAGAGCATCAGAGTAAGTATCAGAGTAGAGTATCAGAGTAGAGTAGAGCATCAGAGTAAGTATCAGAGTACAGTATCAGAGTAGAGTATCAAGTAGAGCATCAGAAGTAGAGCATCCGAGTAGAGCATCAGAGTAGAGCATCAGATTAGAGCATCGAGTAGAGCATCAGAGTAGAGCATCAGAGTAGAGCATCAGAGTAAAGATCAGAGTAGAGTATCAGAGTAAGCATCAGAGTAGAGCATCAAGAGTAAGCATCAGATTAGAGTATCAGATTATAGCATCAGAGTAGAGCATCAGAGTAGATCATCAGATTAGAGTATCAGAGTAGAGCATCAGAGTAGAGCATCAGAGTAGAGATCAGAGTAGAGCATCAGATTAGAGCATCAGATTAGAGTATCAGAGTAGAGCATCAGAGTAGAGCATCAGAGTAGAGCATCAGAGTAGAGCATCAGATTAGAGTATCAGAGTAGAGCATCAGAGTAGAGCATCAGAGTAGAGCATCAGAGTAAAGCATCAGAGTAGAGTATCAGAGTAGAGCATCAGAGTAGAGTATCAGAGTAAAGTATCAGAGTAGAGTATCAGAGTAGAGCATCAAAGTAGAGCATCAGAGTAAAGTATCAGAGTAAAGTATCAGAGTAGAGCATCAGAGTAGAGTATCAGAGTAGAGCATCAAGTAGAGCATCCGAGTAGAGCATCAGAGTAGAGCATCAGATTAGAGCATCAGATTAGAGTATCAGAGTAGAGCATCAGAGTAGAGCATCAGAGTAGAGTATCAGAGTAAGCATCAGAGTAGAGCATCAGATTAGAGTATCAGAGTAGAGCATCAGATTAGAGTATCAGAGTAAGCATCAGAGTAGAGCATCAGTAGAGTATCAGAGTAGAGCATCAGAGTAGAGCATCAGATAGAGCATCAGATTAGAGCATCAGAGTAGAGCATCAGAGTAGAGCATCAGAGTAGAGTATCAGAGTAGAGCATCAGAGTAGAGCATCAGAGTAGAGCATCAGATTAGAGCATCAGATTAGAGCATCAGAGTAAGCATCAGAGTAGAGCATCAGATTAGAGTATCAGAGTAGAGCATCAGAGTAGAGCATCAGAGTAGAGCATCATATTAGAGCATCAGATTAGAGCATCAGAGTAGAGCATCAGAGTAGAGCATCAGATTAGAGTATCTGTTGCAGCGCCGTCCCAATATAACATTAGAAAATGAACATGATGTTCTACTCTCTCATCACTCTGCACGTCATCGCCCAGGAAACTAACGTGTAATTACATGTTGCTGTAAACTCTTACAAGTGGACCCGAGTTATTGGACATTTGGCTGGCTCATTCCTCGACATGGTCCCCTGCGTCATGTGACATACAGCGTTTTAAAGAGCGATCTGGAGACACTTAATGATGCATGATCTATCGGTACTAAGCACCAGTAATCTGAGTACTCAGAAGATATAATGTAACGAGCCTTAGAGTGACATCTGCTGGATAGTTTGGTGTATTGCAGATGTTTCTTGAAGCCTTTCCATTGTGTGTGCTGACTCACCTGTCTTGTGTGTTTCTCTGTGGTTACTTTTACAGGAGGAACACAAGGTTTGGAACACATTTTACCACTCTGCCTTCATCATATATAACCTTTTCCTTTAGAGAATCGATTAAAGCATTCTAAAGGCACTAACAATAAGCTTCTCTACAAGTGTCTAACAGCCACTCACACACCTTTATCTTCATCGCTCAGGTTCATTCTGATGCTGCTCTTTGTTGTGGCCGTCAGTAGCTGCTGGAACATGAAGATTCATGTTCCATTAATAATGATCAGCCGAATGAGTGCATTTATAAAGATAACCAGCAGGTCCTCGTGGGCCTGAGCCACACAACTGAGTGGTCTCAGAATTACCTCAGAATCCTTCTCAACCTTCCTTCTTGGCAGATCATTATCTAAACTATACTGCAAATAGCTTCTTCTGACATTCTTTGCTGTCTTTGGTCTTTCAAGGAACGACCACGTCGCACCTTTGAGCATTAAAACCCATTTCTGTTTTAGGACCACAACCGAGCGGAGTACGAGGTCAGAGTCATGCAGAAGAGCACCAGAAAGGAACATTCCCTCCCCCAGGTACAGCAGACCGCCGTGACCACCCTCTACCTGAGGAGACCAGCTCAGAGGTGGTGGGTGGGGAGGGTCCCTGGTGGTGTGAGCCACTCTGTGTGGGGGGGGTATTCTCAGGAAATGTTGGCTGTGTGTGTGAGTGTGTGTGTGTGTCGGGTAGATTCTGAAGAGGTCCTGACTCATTGTGTGTGTGTTCCAGGGCGAGAAGGTGAAGCTGACGTGCACAGACAGGCTCCCAGCGTATCTCACCACTGTGTTGATGATGGCTTCATGGTGAGTCCTCCAGCGCTCCTCACCTTCATGTCTTCCTGCCTTGCTAAGCAGCCGGCGAGGAGAATGAGAAGAGCTGTCAGGAGAGCTGAGTCTTCAGAAGAACGTGTGGTTCTTCATAGCTGTAGAGCTTTGGAGACATTATGGGATTTCTTCTCTACCTCCTAGATCACTGCAACCTTTGCCATAGTCTTTGGGGTCATCCTGTACCGGATCAGCATCAAGACAGCGCTTCACGTCAGCACCTACCCTGCAGCACGCTCCAACGTGCGAGCCACTGTGAAAACCACCGCCGCCATCATCTACCTCATCATCATCATCGTCTTGGATGAAATCTACGCTGCAGTAGCCCGGTGGCTCACCACCCTGGGTGAGCTGCTCCAGCCTCTCAGCTTCATCTGCTCCACAACGTGTCCCACCTGGAAGCTCCACCATGCTGAAGCTAAGCTAAAGTTATGCAGGTGGCCCCAGTAGAACGGAGCAGAGCACAGAGCCGAGGAGAACAGGACCGGGTAGAACAGGACCGGGTAGAACAGGACCAAGGAGAACAGCCGAGGAGAACAGGACCGGAGGAGAACAAACAGGGTAGAACAGGACCGAGGAGAACAGGACCGAGGAGAACAGGACCGAGGAGAACAGGACCGCGAGGAGAACACAAACAGGGTAGAACAGGGCCGAGGAGAACAGGACCGAGGAGAACAGGACCGAGGAGAACAGGACCGGGTAGAACAGAACAGGGTAGAACAGGACCGAGGAGAACAGGACAGAGGAGAACAGGACCGAGGAGAACAGAACAGGGTAGAACAGGACCGAGGAGAACAGGACCGAGGAGAACAGAACAGGGTAGAACAGGACCGAGGAGAACAGGACCGGGTAGAACAGGACCGAGGAGAACAGACCGAGGAGAACAGGACCGAGGAGAACAGGACAGGGTAGAACAGGACCGAGGAGAACAGGACCGAGGAGAACAGGACCGGGTAGAACAGAACAGGGTAGAACAGGACCGAGGAGAACAGGACAGAGGAGAACAGAACCGAGGAGAACAGAACAGGGTAGAACAGGACCGGGAGAACAGAACAGGGTAGAACAGGACCGAGGAGAACAGGACAGAGGAGAACAGAACCGAGGAAACAGAACAGGGTAGAACAGGACCGAGGAGAACAGGACCGGGTAGAACAGAACAGGGTAGAACAGGACCGAGGAGAACAGGACCGAGGAGAACAGAACAGGGTAGAACAGGACCGAGGAGAACAGAACAGGGTAGAACAGGACCGAGGAGAACAGGACCGAGGAGAACAGAACAGGGTAGAACAGGACCGAGGAGAACAGAATCAATCAATCGATCGATCAATCTTTATTTATATAGCATCTGTTACAATCAGAACTGTCTCTAGACCCTCTCCAGAATCCCAGGGCCTGACCCCCAACAAGCAACAGTGGCAGGAAAAACTCCCCTTTAACAGGAAGAAACCTGGAGCAGGACCAGGCTCATGGAGGGGGACCCGCCTGCTGATGGGAACAGAGCAGAACAGAACAGGATAGAACAGAACAGAACAGGATAGAACAGAACAGGGCAGAACAGAACAGGATAGAACAGAACAGGGCAGAATAAACCGGGTTTTCCACATCAGTGACTGGTGAACACCAACGGTTCCACAATATTGTGCTGTAGTTCTGGAGCACACTTGTCCCTCACGAGGACCAAGACGACACAAAGGAAGAATTTCTTCTACGTCCTGACGTCTAATTTTATATTTCCAAACTATTTTGAAACTGAAAATCACTCCGTTCTGTTCTGGACAGGAGGTCCTTTAACCTGTGGAACTCTTTTTTTAGAGGTTCCAAAGACGGACAAGAGCTTTGAAGAGCGGCTCATCTTCAAGACGTTCATCCTCAAGTTTGTCAATGCCTTCACCCCGATTGTGTATTTGGCCTTTTTCCGGGGCAGGTGGGTCCGTTTCTCCCCCCATTTTGCATTTAAGGGGTTTTTAGGTTTTTCTTCTGGGACAATGATCAAAGTATCATCGACTGTGTCAACTCTTAAACATAAACCACATGGAAACTTTCTTCCCATCTCATTTTATAGTATCACTAATAAATATTTGTTTGGTTCACAGGCTCGTTGGGAGACCTGGAAAATACCTCTATGTGGTTGGATCTTACAGAATGGAAGAGGTTGTCCACTTTTCTCTTTATGTAGCAGCAACGCTATAACACCTTCAGGTCTACTGACGTAGCACAGCGGTTGCTAACTAAAGTGGTTAACAGGCTAAAAGCATTAAAATCCACAACAGACTGACAGATCAGCACAGACAAGCTCAAGTTGTCTGAGCACAACCTGTAGAAAAGGCCAAAGAGTAGAAGTAGAATAAGAAGATGTGTCAGGTGTGGAGAGCTCAAGGAGCACCTCCTGAGAAAGCTCACCGGTACCTCCTGAGAAAGCTCACCTGTACCTCCTGAGAAAGCTCACCTGTACCTCCTGAGAAAGCTCACCGGTACCTCCTGAGAAAGCTCACCTGTACCTCCTGAGAAAGCTCACCTGTACCTCCTGAGAAAGCTCACCTGTACCTCCTGAGAAAGCTCACCTG
>NW_026622575.1:0-5267 GCF_003711565.1 Takifugu flavidus
TTTTCCTCATTGTTTATCACAATTAATGGTAATTCAACTAGTCGTGCATGTCCACGTACAACAAAGCTGTTAAAGCTGCATCGATTTTCTGTACCTTAAACAAGAATAAGGCCTGCTGAGAATAAGATCTTATTCTCACTAAATACTTGCTAATGTGGCAATAGAGAGAACCAGGATATCAGAGCAATGCTGTTCATGTAAACAAGGTCATTCTGAGCTTTTACTGTCATCACTGTCAAGTGTCTTTTCTCTTAGCTGTCACAGAAGTGTTGACATATATAATAAAGTCCTGTTCCAGATTAAACACTATAGAAATCATGCCATTCTACTATATAAACAAAACTGAGTATCTTTAAATTGTAATTGATGCTTGAAGAGAATTTATTTTAGTTGTTGATTTGTGTAGGAAGTGTTTTTAACCTGAACAAATGTTTATTTATTGCTCTTTTCTTTCCATTTTAGTACTTGTTCTTCAACAAAGATTGAGTGTAAATACACCGTCGAAGGTGATATTTCTTTTCTTCTTGTCATCGCATCATATCCAGTGGACTGGAAAAATAGTGATGTTCTGCAAAGTCAGGCGATATTCATGTGAAATCTTTTGCAGCCTGCACTTGCTACTATAATGGAACGATATATAAGTATGGAGATATCATCTATGACACACACGATGGAGATGGAACATGCATAACTGCTGTGTGTGAGGAAAATGGGGAAATTGTACGACGGATTCAAGATTGCTCCACAACTACCCAAACACCCTTTACATTTACAACCGGTAAGATTGACAACAACACCACTGGCCTATAAATCATAACACAGACAGATGTTTAACGGGAGTTTAACTTTTTTTTTTTTTTTTAATCACAGAAACATCAACACCGACAATTACAGAGAAAACAACACCAGCAACAACACCAACTAGAATCACAGAAAGTTCCACAACTACAGCTACAGAAGGCTCACACACAAGTAAATCTACACAAGGACCCACACCAACTACAGTTACAGAAATATCAAAAACCACAGTCTCTGAAAAACCCACAACTCCAACTACGAAGAAACCCACAACAAGTAAATCTACAGAACAGCCCACGCCAACCACACCTACGGAAAAAACCACACCAACTACAGTTACAGAAATAACAAAAACCACACCGACACGGTATCCCTGCAACGTTGTTTGTGAGTGGTCAGCCTGGACGAATAATGACTACCCAGATGTAAATAATGTTGGAGATTTTGAGCTGATTGAAAACATTCCCGGTCTAGATCTCTGTAGACAGCCACTGGAAATTGAATGCAGAGCAAAAGCATTCCCAGATAAACCTTTGGATTATTTGGGGCAGAACGTAACATGTGATCCTAAAGTTGGACTGAAATGTTACAACAAAGATCAAGGTCCGCCTCCCATCTGCTATGACTATGAGATACGAGTCAAATGTTGCATTTGTGAGCCTAGAAAACCACAGAAAACACTCACCTCAACCACAGTCACAGAGGCAACAACACCAACTACAATCACAGAAAGGTCCACAACTACAGCGACAGAAGGCTCCACAACAAGTAAATCTACACAAGGACCCACACCAACTACAACTACAGAAGGGCCCACATCAACTACAGCTACAGAAGGCTCCACAACAAGTAAATCTACACAAGGACCCACACCAACTACAGTTACAGAAATAACAAAATCCACAGTCTCTGAAAAACCCACAACTCCAACTACAGAAGGACCCACAACAAGTAATCTCCAGAACGGCCCACGCCAACCACACCTACGGAAAAACCCACACCAACTACAGTTACAGAAATAACAAAATCCACAGTCTCTGAAAAACCCACAACTCCAACTAAGAAGGACCCACAACAAGTAAATCTACAGAACGGCCCACGCCAACCACACCTACGGAAAAAACCACACCAACTACAGTTACACAGAAATAACAAAAACCACAGTCTCTGAAAAACCCACAACTCCAACTACAGAAGGACCCACAACAAGTAAATCTACAGAAGGGCCCACGCCAACCACACCTACGGAAAAACCCACACCAACTACAGTTACAGAAATAACAAAAACCACAGTCTCTGAAAAACCCACAACTCCAACTACAGAAGAACCCACAACAAGTAAATCTACAGAACAGCCACGCCAACCACACCTACGGAAAAAACCACACCAACTACAGTTACAGAAATAACAAAAACCACACCGACACGGTATCCCTGCAACGTTGTTTGTGAGTGGTCAGCCTGGACGAATAATGACTACCCAGATGTAAATAATGTTGGAGATTTTGAGCTGATTGAAAACATTCCCGGTCTAGATCTCTGTAGACAGCCACTGGAAATTGAATGCAGAGCAAAAGCATTCCCAGATAAACCTTTGGATTATTTGGGCCAAACGTAACATGTGATCCTAAAGTTGGACTGAAATGTTACAACAAAGATCAAGGTCCGCCTCCCATCTGCTATGACTATGAGATACGAGTCAAATGTTGCATTTGTGAGCCTAGAACAACCACAGAAACACTCACCTCAACCACAGTCACAGAGGCAACAACACCAACTACAATCACAGAAGGTCCACAACTACAGCGACAGAAGGCTCCACAACAAGTAAATCTACACAAGGACCCACACCAACTACAAACACAAGGACCCACAACAACTACAGTTACAGAAATAACAAAAACCACAGTCTCTGAAAACCCACAACTCCAACTACAGAAGGCCCCAACAAGTAAATCTACAGAACGGCCCACGCCAACCACACCTACGGAAAAACCCACACCAACTACAGTTACAGAAATAACAAAAACCACAGTCTCTGAAAAACCCACAACTCCAACTACAGAAGGACCCACAACAAGTAAATCTACAGAAGGCTCCACAACAAGTAAATCTACACAAGGACCCACACCAACTACAGTTACAGAAATTTCAAAAACCACAGTCTCTGAAAAACCCACAACTCCAACTACAGAAGGACCCACAACAAGTAAATCTACAGAAGGGCCCACGCCAACCACACCTACGGAAAAACCCACACCAACTACAGTTACAGAAATAACAAAAACCACAGTCTCTGAAAAACCCACAACTCCAACTACAGAAGAACCCACAACAAGTAAATCTACAGAACAGCCCACGCCAACCACACCTACGGAAAAAACCACACACCAACTACAGTTACAGAAATAACAAAACCCACCGACACGGTATCCCTGCAACGTTGTTTGTGAGTGGTCAGCCTGGACGAATAATGACTACCCAGATGTAAATAATGTTGGAGATTTTGAGCCGATTGAAAACATTCCCGGTCTAGATCTCTGTAGACAGCCACTGGAAATTGAATGCAGAGCAAAAGCATTCCCAGATAAACCTTTGGATTATTTGGGGCAGAACGTAACATGTGATCCTAAAGTTGGACTGAAATGTTACAACAAAGATCAAGGTCCGCCTCCCATCTGCTATGACTATGAGATACGAGTCAAATGTTGCATTTGTGAGCCTAGAACAACCACAGAACAATCGCCTCAACCACAGTCACAGAGGCAACCACCCAACTACAATCACAGAAAGTTCCACAACTACAGCTACAGAAGGCTCCACAACAAGTAATCTACACAAGGACCCACACCAACTACAACTACAGAAGGGCCCACATCAACTACAGCTACAGAAGGCTCCACAACAAGTAAATCTACACAAGGACCCACACCAACTACAGTTACAGAAATAACAAAATCCACAGTCTCTGAAAAACCCACAACTCCAACTACAGAAGGACCCACAACAAGTAAATCTACAGAACGGCCCACGCCAACCACACCTACGGAAAAAACCCCACCAACTACAGTTACAGAAATAACAAAAACCACAGTCTCTGAAAAACCCACAACTCCAACTACAGAAGGACCCACAACAAGTAAATCTACAGAAGGCTCCACAACAAGTAAATCTACACAAGGACCCACAACAACTACAGTTACAGAAATACAAAAAACCACAGTCTCTGAAAAACCCACAACTCCAACTACAGAAGAACCCACAACAAGTAAATCTACAGAACGGCCCACGCCAACCACACCTACGGAAAAAACCACACCAACTACAGTTACAGAAATAACAAAAGCCACAGTCTCTGAAAACCCACCACCCCACTACAACTTCACAGGAAACAACAACTTCAAAAGAGACCTTAACTACCACAATTACGACAATAACTAAACAGTCTACAACCGCGAATGAAGTTACTACAGGTGCGAAGCGTACAACAACAACACCAGGAACTGGTGAGCAATTACCATCACAACAGAAAAAAATCATCGACTAACTTACAGCAACTACATTACAGAAATATCAAAAACCACAGTCTCTGAAAACCCACAACTCCAACTACAGAAGAACCCACAACAAGTAAATCTACAGAACAGCCCACGCCAACCACACCTACGGAAAAAACCACACCAACTACAGTTACAGAAATAACAAAAACCACACCGACACGGTATCCCTGCAACGTTGTTTGTGAGTGGTCAGCCTGGACGAATAATGACTACCCAGATGTAAATAATGTTGGAGATTTTGAGCTGATTGAAAACATTCCCGGTCTAGATCTCTGTAGACAGCCACTGGAAATTGAATGCAGAGCAAAAGCATTCCCAGATAAACCTTTGGATTATTTGGGGCAGAACGTAACATGTGATCCTAAAGTTGGACTGAAATGTTACAACAAAGATCAAGGTCCGCCTCCCATCTGCTATGACTATGAGATACGAGTCAAATGTTGCATTTGTGAGCCTAGAACAACCACAGAAACAATCGCCTCAACCACAGTCACAGAGGCAACAACACACAACTACAATCACAGAAAGTTCCACAACTACAGCTACAGAAGGCTCCACAACAAGTAAATCTACACACAAGACCCACACCAACTACAGTTACAGAAATTTCAAAATCCACAGTCTCTGAAAAACCCACACTCCAACTACAGAAGGACCCACAACAAGTAAATCTACAGAACGGCCCACGCCAACCACACCTACGGAAAAAACCACACCAACTACAGTTACAGAAATAACAAAAACCACAGTCTCTGAAAAACCCACAACTCCAACTACAGAAGGACCCACAACAAGTAAATCTACAGAAGGGCCCACGCCAACCACACCTACGGAAACCCACACCAACTACAGTTACAGAAATAACAAAAACCACAGTCTCTGAAAAACCCACAACTCCAACTACAGAAG
>NW_026622576.1:0-5844 GCF_003711565.1 Takifugu flavidus
TGATCAACATGATTTGTTCAACAACGACTGGATCTCCACACATGATTAAAAACATCACCTTTTCGGGGCAGCCCAACACTTTGTACAGCAGCTTCTTAATGTTCTTCTCCAGATTCTTAAAGACGTCAGAGTCTGTGTAAAACTGCTCATCTTTGACTTTTTCCCACACGATTTCTGACAGGTTGTTGACGAACTCATGTAGCGTCAGTGGCAGCATCCTTGCGTCCAGGCGTACCGCGTTAACTACCTTCTCAATGATATACATCACATACGATTTATTTTTAGCTCGCTGTCCTTCATCATATGTGACTTGTTCTGGGACCAAATTAACCTCGGATTTGCCCCCAAAAGGCACCATCACCCTGTCAATGACCCACTTTACCTGAGTCTTCACATACCAGTTCATTAAAGCCACAAAGACCCATGATTTGCTCCTAATGTCTGCCTGGACTTCACTCTGAACTTCCCTCTCAACTGAGGGAGGAGCAGCTTCTGGTACCGAGTGGCGGTAAATTTCATTACTCAGTTCTTGGTTGAAATCCAAGACCTTATTCCCAGACAAGTCTGTGAACACCTGGACTAAGGCATCCTCACGTTCAGCCTTGTCATCTTCCTGATCCAGAAACTGGGTTGAAAGTTTCTCCAGTATGGTCTCTACTGACTCACTCTTGGCTTCAGCCTGCAGAACGGGATGTTTTCTCTTCAACTTTGCAAATATCCGCATGAGGCAAACTTTGGCAAAACACTTGGCAAAAAACGCTTTGATTTTTTTCCAGCAGGTTTCACAGCTAATGTTTCTGGGCTCTTGTCAGAAAAGATGCTTAATTCTTCGGCCACGATCCCAATTTCATCCGAAATTTCATGTTGTAACTCCTTACATTCATCTCCAGGAAGATCTACCATCAGAGGTCTAAAGACGTCCTGAAACGCATAGTCCATTTCATTCCTGATCCCCTCTGCCATGGGTGATATATTGTCCTTGAGAAGGAAGCCCTCTCGTGAACTTGGGATACGGTCAACATTCGTTTTACGTGGACGAGGGCCGATAAAAGTCCTGATCTTGTCTGAAAACTTTTTGAAAAGCTCCACTAATTGGACAATCATGACATTGATTCTGGAGGTCGGGGTGATTCGCTGGTTGGGGGTACCTTTTTCACTGCTGGCACGTGACGAGTTCAAGTTTGCTCTGACCTCCTTTTGAATTGTGTCCGTCAACGTCTGTAATCCATCACTGTCTACTTCATCTTGAATTCCCAAAGCTTCTGACAATACCTGAGGAAGAGTCTCTTCCAGCTTAGTCAGGACACGCTCCTCAGACGTGCGTGTGTGAGACTTCAAAGTTGTTACAACAGAGTTGGACAGATTTGCAATGATTTCTAGAATCAACTCTGCCACGAGAATTGTTGTGGCATCGTCAGGACGACCAAGAACAAAGGACTCCCACTGTTCTACGGTTGTTCTTTCCAGGAATGACTGAACGAGTGGGTGAATATTGCTCAGGACAAATTCGCTGACTTGTGGCGTTTTGCTCATTTTGTTAATGGTTGGTAATTTTTGGAAACAATAATTTGTCTACTCTAAAATAATAACTGTACTATTGCAGTTTTATTAAATGACTTTATTTGGCGAATCAAAGCAACAAGGGTTTAGCATTTCAAAGCAAGTTGAAGCATTGGCATTCATCAAAGCCTTTTAAGCCCTACCACCACCACCACTCTCCACTACATTACACTCCTTTTACACTTTTTACCTTAAGGCCAAAGAGTTCAATTTTGGTTTCATGAAACCAGATAATTTGGTTTCTCATGCCTTTTCCTCAGGTGTGGCTTCTGTCTGGCTACTCTAACATACAAGCCTGATTGAGGCAGAGCGGCAGAAATGGTTGTCCTTCCGGAAGGTTCTGTCCGCCCCCCACAATGCTGGAGTTTTGTTAAAGTGACCCTCAGGTTATCAGTCTCCTCCCTGACCAAGGTCCTTCTACTGCGAATGCTCAGATTCAGCATGCAAACACACAGCCTTGAGACTTGTAGTTGCACAACTGTCAATGTTAAAGTGTCTATACAGCTACCTGTAAGATTAAGATGACAATAAATGAGAATATAATTTGAAAACTACAGCTATAACTATGCCTAAAGTGCTACAATGTGCAAGTTGCTGAGCAGCACTTCAGTATTCTAATAACTGATACCAAGTATTGAGGACACGAGACAATTTAGAAAATAACATTTTGGGAAGCTCACAAACTACATTAAATCCTCATTATGACAAAATGTACAAGTTGGCCAATATATTCTATAGCAGGCATGGGCAAACTAAGGCCCGGGGGCCACACACGGCCCGTTAAACGTTTAATCCGGCCCGCCAAACTTGAATAATTAAATGAATAAACCTTGTTAATGTTAAATTTTCACTGCAATTCTGGTGTTTTCCCACTAGAAAAAAGACAGTCAGGAGGAGAGTGATGGTGATATCCTGAAGGATAACAGAACTTTCAGTGCTTTAAATAGAAATGGTTATTAATTTTTTTTAAAAAGGCACATTTTATTCATTTGATTTTAAGTGTTTTAAGACTCATTCCAAAGTCAGATATTTTGTTGTAATGCTTCTCTTCATTTTCATTTGAAATTAAAGCACATGTTTTCTCCATATCCCAAGATGTGTATTTTTTCTCCAATGAGGTGAGGTTACCAAAGCACTCCATCCATCCATCTGCTCCTGGTCCGGCCCCTTTGTCAAATGTTAGAACCCATTGTGGCCCACGAATCAAAATGTTTGCCCACCCCTGTTCTATAGAATGGACATAAAGATGAATCATAAATCAAATCAAATCAATCTTTATTTATACAGCGTCTTATACAATCAAAATTGTTTCCAGGCGCTTTCCAGAATCCCAGGGCCTAACCCCAGACAAGTAACAGTGTCAAGGAAAAACTCCCCTTTAACAGGAAGAAACCTTGAGCAGGACCAGGCTCATGACTGTGAGCTCTTTCACATCTCAATGCTGAATGCTAAAAAAGCTCCCTCCTTATCCCGTTAAATGTGATGAGAGCAAAGACCATGAGAAAATGGCAGTCGTAGAAGCGACTTTCACCTCCATCTTATTGAGTATACGGCTCTTGGATTTACGCAAAATGGAACTATTCTGAATATAACTACACTCAAGTCTAGAAATTTCCATGGAGCAGTTTTCAATATCTTCTAATGGCTCCAACTTGTGGTTTAACCTGTGATTAGTAGAACTACAAATACACACATATAGAAATTATTCCTTGTAATTTGACTAACGTTGTGCACTTATTATGTCTGACACATCCACTAACACAGTGAAGAATACACCAGAGCTGATTCATTTATTTTCCAAAGCATTTTGTAATTTATTTCATTACAGTCTGTTGTTTTGAGGTCTTTCATGAAACTTAAATCAAGAGGACCTTGAAAATGTCAGGGCCCTGCCCAGTGAGAGGAAGAACCTGACAATCACACATTTTCTCTTCCTTGGCGTTAACAAGTGTTTGTTGATGATCAACATGATTTGTTCAACAACGACTGGATCTCCACACATGATAAAAAACATCACCTTTTCGGGGCAGCCCAACACTTTGTACAGCAGCTTCTTAATGTTCTTCTCCAGATTCTTAAAGACGTCAGAGTCTGTGTAAAACTGCTCATCTTTGACTTTTTCCCACACGATTTCTGACAGGTTGTTGACGAACTCATGTAGCGTCAGTGGCAGCATCCTTGCGTCCAGGCGTACCGCGTTAACTACCTTCTCAATGATATACATCACATACGATTTATTTTTAGCTCGCTGTCCTTCATCATATGTGACTTGTTCTGGGACCAAATTAACCTCAGATTTGCCCCCAAAAGGCACCATCACCCTGTCAATGACCCAGTTTACCTGAGTCTTCACATACCAGTTCATTAAAGCCACAAAGACCCATGATTTGCTCCTAATGTCTGCCTGGACTTCACTCTGAACTTCCCTCTCAACTGAGGGAGGAGCAGCTTCTGGTACCGAGTGGCGGTAAATTTCATTACTCAGTTCTTGGTTGAAATCCAAGACCTTATTCCCAGACAAGTCTGTGAACACCTGGACTAAGGCATCCTCACGTTCAGCCTTGTCATCTTCCTGATCCAGAAACTGGGTTGAAAGTTTCTCCAGTATGGTCTCTACTGACTCACTCTTGGCTTCAGCCTGCAGAACGGGATGTTTTCTCTTCAACTTTGCAAATATCCGCCTGAGGCAAACTTTGGCAAAACACTTGGCAAAAAACGCTTTGATTTTTTTCAGCAGGTTTCACAGCTAATGTTTCTGGGCTCTTGTCAGAAAAGATGCTTAATTCTTCGGCCACGATCCCAATTTCATCCGAAATTTCATGTTGTAACTCCTTACATTCATCTCCAGGAAGATCTACCATCAGAGGTCTAAAGACGTCCTGAAACGCATAGTCCATTTCATTCCTGATCCCCTCTGCCATGGGTGATATATTGTCCTTGAGAAGGAAGCCCTCTCGTGAACTTGGGATACGGTCAACATTCGTTTTATGTGGACGAGGGCCGATAAAAGTCCTGATCTTGTCTGAAAACTTTTTGAAAAGCTCCACTAATTGGACAATCATGACATTGATTCTGGAGGTCGGGGTGATTCGCTGGTTGGGGGTACCTTTTTCACTGCTGGCACGTGACGAGTTCAAGTTTGCTCTGACCTCCTTTTGAATTGTGTCCGTCAACGTCTGTAATCCATCACTGTCTACTTCATCTTGAATTCCCAAAGCTTCTGACAATACCTGAGGAAGAGTCTCTTCCAGCTTAGTCAGGACACGCTCCTCAGACGTGCGTGTGTGAGACTTCAAAGTTGTTACAACAGAGTTGGACAGATTTGCAATGATTTCTAGAATCAACTCTGCCACTAGAATTGTTGTGGCATCGTCAGGACGACCAAGAACAAAGGACTCCCACTGTTCTACGGTTGTTCTTTCCAGGAATGACTGAACGAGTGGGTGAATATTGCTCAGGACAAATTCGCTGACTTGTGGCGTTTTGCTCATTTTGTTAATGGTGGTAATTTTTGGAAACAATAATTTGTCTACTCTAAAATAATAACTGTACTATTGCAGTTTTATTAAATGACTTTATTTGGACGAATCAAAGCAACAAAGGTTTAGCATTTCAAAGCAAGTTGAAGCATTGGCATTCATCAAAGCCTTTTAAGCACCACCACCACCACCACTCTCCACTACATTACACTCCTTTTACACTTTTTACCTTAAGGCCAAAGAGTTCAATTTTGGTTTCATGAAACCAGATAATTTGGTTTCTCATGCCTTTTCCTCAGGTGTGGCTTCTGTCTGGCTACTCTAACATACAAGCCTGATTGAGGGAGAGCGGCAGAAATGGTTGTCCTTCTGGAAGGTTCTGTCCGCCCCCCACAATGCTGGAGTTCTGTTAAAGTGACCCTCAGGTTATCAGTCTCCTCCCTGACCAAGGTCCTTCTACTACTGAATGCTCAGATTCAGCATGCAAACACACAGCAGCCTTGAGACTTGTAGTTGCACAACTGTCAATGTTAAAGTGTCTATACAGCAGCACCTGGAAGATTAAGATGACAATAAATGAGAATATCATTTGAAAACTAAAGCTATACCTATGCCTAAAGTGCTACAATGTGCAAGTTGCTGAGCAGCACTTCAGTATTCTAATAACTGATACCAAGTATTGAGGACACAAGACAATTTTAGAATAACATTTTGGGAAGCTCACAAACTACATTAAATCCTCATTATGACAAAATGTACAAGTTGGCCAATATATTCTATGGAATGGACATAAAGATGAATCATA
>NW_026622577.1:0-5912 GCF_003711565.1 Takifugu flavidus
GCAGCTACACAATCTAAATAAAATGATTAAGGAAAGATTTGTTCAGTGTTTTCTTTGGAGTTACATATAAATATGCCTGAAACACCTAGAATGGTGAACAGTTTTGGAAATGCCAAAAAAGACCTCATTCTCTCTGTGCTCAAACATAACAGTGGAAACTGTTTTAGTTCCAAATGAGTGAAAGAAAGACTGGACCAAGCCATCAACTGACCTGAGAGTCTCCAGTTTACAGTTTGGACTCTCCAGTCCAGAACAGAGCAGCTTCACTCCTGAATCCTGCAGCTGGTTCTCACTGAGGTTCAGTTCTCTCAGATGGGAGGGGTTGGACTTCAGAGCTGAGGCCACAACGTCAAAGTGAGTTTGTGACAATCTGCTGAAAACGAGTCTGTCGACCAAAAAAATAATGATTTTGTACATTTTAAACTTTAAGGTAAAAGGACACATGAGATCTCATCTCTAATCATAACTTATGTGCTGTAGAGTCAAAATTGTCCCTGTCTGTGTTTTCTGATGGATTTCTATTTTAACCTCTCAAACAAAATAGATGCTTTTTTTTCGGCGATGTATTGCAGTTTTAACTACTTAAGGGGTTCATTTAAAACACTTGTGTGATATTTAACTTTAATGCTCCACAATGTTTCCACAATTATTCATTTCAAGCAGATCAAAGATATAATCATTATTTCCCATCACATCTGGACTTACACAGCTTTCCTGCAGTTCCTCACAGCTGGAATCAGTCTACGTCGTCCCTCCTCTGATGTGTTGTACTTCTTCAGGTTCAGCTCATCCAGAACCTCCTCTGACATCTGCAGCAGGTAGGCCAGAGCTGAACACTGGATCTCTGACAGTCTCTTCTTTGATTTCCTCTCTGACTTGAGGAACTCTTGGATCTCCTGATGTACTGAATGATCCTTCATCTCCATCAGACAGTGGAAGATGTTGATGCTTCTGTCTGGAGAGATTTGCTCACTGCTCATCTCCTTCAGGTTGTTGATGACCTTCTGGATGGTTTCTGGATTGTTGTCTGTCTGATTCAACAGTCCTCCCAAGATTCTCTGATTGGACTCCAGAGAGAGACCATGAAAGAAGCGAACAAACAGGTCCAGGTGGCCATTTGGGCTTTCAAGAGATTTCATCATGACTCTGCTCAGAAAGTCGTCTACAGGAATGATTGGATCATATAATTTAAAAAATCTTAACAACCACAATAGATTTGTTTCAGAGTACTTGAGGAAAGAATGAATAACTGCTGTGTTCTTGCTGGTGTAACAGTGGAACATGTAGACTGCAGCCAGAAACTCCTGAATGCTCAGATGAACAAAGCAGTAGACTGATTTCTGGAAGATCACAGTCTCTCTTTTGAAGATCTCTGTACAAACTCCTGAGTACACCGACGCCTTTGAGTTGTCCAGACCGCACTGCTCCAGGTCATTTTGGTAGAACAGGATGTTTCCATCCTCCAGATGTTCAAACGCCAGCCGCCCCAACTTCAGAAGGACTTCTTTGTCAGGCTCAGTCAGTTCCTCTGGTCCTTTGTGTCCTCCATACTTCTGCTTCTTCCTCTTGGTCTGAACCAGCAGGAAGTGTGAGTACAGGTCAGTCAGGGTTTTGGGCAGCTCTCCTCTCTGCTCTGTGGTCAACATGCGCTCCAGAACTGTAGCAGTGATCCAGCAGAACACTGGGATCAGACACATGACGTGGAGGCTCCTGGAGGCCTTGATATGTGAGATGATTCTCTTGGACAGATCTTCATCACTGAACCTCCTCCTGAAGTACTCCTCCTTCTGGGTGTCAGTGAAGCCGCGTATTTCTGTGATCCTGTCAACATACGATGGAGGAATCTTATTGGCTGCTGCAGGACGGGAGGTTATCCAGATGAGAGCTGAGGGAAGCAGGTTCCCCTGGATGAGGTTGACCAGGAGCACGCTGGCTGATGACACCTGTGTGACATCAGAGATTACCAGTTCTTTGTTGGAATCCAGAGAAAGTCTGCTTTCATCCAGGCCATCAAAGATGAGCAGAAGTTTACAGGCAGTCAGATCCTCTGCTCTGATCTTCTGTAATGTTGGATGGAAAACATGAAGCAGTGAGAGAAGACTGTGCTGCTCATCTTTGATCAAGTTCAGCTCCCTGAATGAGAGCAGAACCAGCAGGCTGATGTCTTGGTTCTCCAAACCTTCTGCCCAGTCCAGAGTGAACTTTTGCACTGAGAAGGTTTTTCCAATGCCAGCGACACCGTTTGTCAGAACCACTCTGACGTGTTTCTGTTGCTCACGTAAGATGTTGAAGATTTGGTGGCACCTGATTGGAGTGTCCTGGATGTTCTTCTTGGAGGTTATCTCAAGCTGTCTCACTTCATGTTGTGTGTTCACCTCCTCACTTTGTCCCTCAGTGATGTAGAGCTCAGTGTAGATCTTGCTCAGCAGGGTTCCACTTCCTGCTTCATTAGTTCCTTCAGTCACATGTTCACATCTTCTCTTCAGACTGATCTTATGTCCTTCTAAAACCTCTTGCAGCTCATTTACTAAAATCAGAGAAAGAAATAGATTTTCATCATTTATAGTCATCAACATCACTAACAATTCATCACATCACGTTATTTTTACAGTGAACAACTTTACTTTGTCCAGTCTTCATTTGAGCTTTTGTCTTCAGTCCAGATCTGGTTGTGGATCTGTTTTCAGATTCTGCACAAGAGGACTCCCCTGGTGAAGTAGACTGGTCCCAGGATAAGAAGCTGGACTCCTTGCTGTCACTGTCAGAACATTTCTTTATTACTCCATGAAAAAATAAATCAACACTTCAATATTATTTTAACTGCTCTGTCTAAATTCATGTTTTCATCTTCATCTAAAAGAATACAATTCTTGTTTTCTTTTAAAATTTTAATAATCATCATTATGAAAATACTAAAAAGATAACTACACTCTAAAAAAAGACCGTGAAATGTACATAAAAACATTGTAAAATCCCTACAAAAAAATCTTGTAAACCCAAATACATATATTTTTTGTTTAAATCACTGTGAAATTTTGTAAACTATTAAACAGAATTTTTTGTTAGATTTACTACAACAATATGTGATTTAAATGGAATTTTTTGTTAAAATTACAAATATTGGTAAAAGAAACCGGGAACTACTGCAATACTCATAACAAAGCAACTTTGATAAATTGACGTGCAAATATTGCAAAAACTATCGTTTTAGTCTTTTTTTTCAAAAAAATACAAAAACTATATGTTATTCCCTTCACAAGTTTGTTCTTTTATCAAAATTATTCCTTTTAACATTAATGAAATTATGTTAATTGAGGTCAACCAAATGTGATTTCACACAAAATTTCATTGTAACGTGAAACCGTTTACTGCCTATCTATTTATATTTTTAAAAAATATAAACGTATAATGACATTGTTTTTAGTAGCCTATTGTACTGTTCAATCTTAACCCTTGCTTTATATATTTTTTGTCTTTAATTTTAATGCATTACAGCCCATTATTATTATTGTTGTTATTATTATTAATAATACAATGATAATTATTAATATTATTGTATTTATTTATATAATAATTCAAATAGAAAGCCAGTACTGGTAGAATATTCATAATACTCATAATGGGCAGTGCATCGTCATCACTGGCTAATCAACCTAACAGCGCCTCATACCTGTGCAATAAAGCCGCCTCCTTCCGAGACTTATTTTTTTGAGTTTAAAATTGCGCGGGTTAAGCTCGTCTGTGATTGGATAATGATGGAAAGGCGCGAACTCCTCGTTGACGGACACAACGGACACCACTCGCGAACGGGTCGGAACAGAGCAGAAATCGCAGAAATTTTTCATTTCAAAAGATTTTACAAAAAATCGACACACTACATACAAGATTTTGCAGGGTCTGGAGTGACTGCGCAATTGGAAAGTCTAAAGTTTGCACGGTAAGTTTTCTTACTTTCTGCGGGAGACCTAGCAAAAATGTGTGCTAATAGCAAATGGCTCAAGTTAGCAATTCTCCATATTTCAGTACATCAGTTTGTAATTATTAAGCAGAAAGAGACAGACAAACACTTGAAATTTTAAAAATGATCACCTGTGTCTTTTGTAAAAAGAAATTGGTTACGTTAAGATGCTATGTGCAACATTGCAGAGTGCATAGGAATGAGCCACGCTGTCTTTTCGAATGTGTTTGCGCCAACTGTAATAAAACCTTTACTACTTACTCGGCTTTCAAGGGCCATTTTTACCGTGTACACAATATACTTGAGCCACAAGCTGTTTCTGTTGTTGTGAATTTAAAATGTGCGGTTTCTTTGTGTGTCCGCCATTTTCAAACAGTGAAAGAGCTGGTGTCACACTTAAAGGATCATATTGGCGAAGGCAGGTCTGTGTCATGTCCAGTAAGTGGTTGTAAGCACGTTTTTACAAAAAAATCCACATTTACTTCTCACATGTGTAGGAATCATAAAGAATGGATTTGAAGGGGAAAAGGCTTCTCAACTACTTGACCACAGTTTGTGTCCACAAGAGCAGAGATTCCATCAGACTTATGCAAGGCTTCAGAGGATGCTGGGACAGTAGAGTGGCTGCTCAGAAGACGTGAAGGAGATGCTGCTGCTTCCGCTCAGCTACTTTGATGAGAAGGAGGAGTCCATGTTCTTCCATGTAGATGATACATGTCTGGCAGAAGAGGTTGAGCTAGGGCAGGTGCCTCTGACACCCACTATTATTGTCTGTGGTAAGTCTCTTGCATATGTGTCTGAATTTGTTATGTGAGTGACTGAGCTATGACCACCACACACTTATTAATATAACCTGTTAAATTCTAGGCCAGTCCTGCTATTCCTCAACAAGGTACATGCTGAGTCTGGATCGGAACCTTGTCAACACAAACATCTCTTCCTTCATTTCTGCATTGTGGCTAATGTTTGGGAGCTACTACTGTTTCAACATCCATTATCCATCTGAGCTGGCTTCTACACTGGAGTTTCTTCAAAGGTGAGTAAACATTTCCTGGGACCTGGAGTCCGGACTGCACCCAGAGCCAAGGCCAAGAGTCAGACCCAGACTAAGAGCCGTAATCACACCTGGTCTTGGTGTGGGTCTGATTCTCGGCCTTGGCTCTGGGTGCAGCATTGGTTTTGATATGACTTTGAGTCTTGGCTCGGACCCAGACTCAGACTGTTTGTTTATATATGAATGTGTGTATTCATTCATTCCTGTAGTCTTCTTTTAACTCATTAAAATGCTTAATATGTTTTTATATGCTTTTATTCTACAGGTGTTTTTTCTTGATAAACCCAGAAAAAGGAACCAAAGTAGAGAATAAAAACTCAAAGCGTCGTCTCAACGTGAACCCTCGAGTTCTGACCCTGATACAGGATCTCGCTGATCATGAGTGGCGTGAAGGCTAAACAAGGATTCTGTTGACTCCTAGAGAAGAGGTGCTGTTAATTTTCACTTTGTTAAATGTACAACATGCAAGTTTTGTTTTAAAGGTCCATTTTGTAACTTTCTATGAAGAGGTTCTGCCACCTGCTTGTTGTCCTTGTTATCCAACAATGTTCCACAGTATTGTAAAAATCTTGTCTATCTTCAATTACTCAAATAGAATATGTTTTAGCAAAAAATAACACAGATAAAGTATGACCTGTAACTCTGTCTGTTCAGCAGTTAAAAAGAGCCAATGCTTGAAAGTTCTTTGTGTTGGGGTCCAGGGTTGTGTTGCTGGTTTCTTCCTGCAGTTGCTTGGAGGAGCCACTCATCAGCCACGGCTGGCGCCGCAGGCAGATGCACCTGCGGGCTCTCTTCAATCTACCGTGCTATTTACCATGCTATCTTCCCTGCTTGTTCGAGGTCTCCATGTCGTCTGCTGGACCTGTGAATGTGCAGAATCGGACTCCTGAGATTCCTGCA
>NW_026622578.1:0-6104 GCF_003711565.1 Takifugu flavidus
CCATGATCTGAACAATGTCATTGTTCTCTGGTCAAAGGATGAGTTGAAGGACAAATGTTGTTATTCACCAAACAAAGTCTAAATTCTTAGAACAATTGTAGAGTAAAAGAGGAAGTCTCACCATCACACATTGCCCGGGGCGACCGTGGGCACAGCTCCACTCAGCCTGCAAGGGCCACTTGCATGTGGTTCTCTGCAAAGCGTACAGGTCTTTCGCCTTTTACTAAAGACTTCCGTGCAGAGGAGACAGCGCTTTGTCAGTTGCATTTTTTGGCAGGCTCTGCCACTGGTAAAGCCTTGTACACCTGTGAAAAGATATGCGATTCAAACTTGCACACGTTTGGAATTTGCCCCAGAAGTGCAAAAACGTTTGTTCCCATGTAGCAGTTTTAACCTCACCACTTGGGAGGAGGTGCAAATTGGTATTTCGTTGTTAGTGAGGCTTTATGGCCTCACCATACTGTTCAGCCTGTGGTAATGCCAATGTACTTTGAGCAAGCAGTCAAAGACCATCGCTTCTCGGCCTTTTGGCTAAGATCAAGTGTAGTATCTGTTCTTATCAGTTTAATATCTGATATGTCCTCTATCAGGGGACTATATATTAAATGCATTTTTGCAGACAGGAGCTGAAACAGGAGCTTGCTCCATTCACTCCATGCATTGGCCCAGTATTGCAGTCTAGCTGGGAGTGGTGCGCCTTCTCTATACTTTGTGGACAATCAACAGTAAGTCTCTCTCTCTCTGCAATGTTGTCACTTTTCAGAGCACATTGCAAGGCCAGGGCCGCTCTGCCTCGCTGCGTGGTGCCCTGTTTGCCAGGTGCACTTTCACTTTCAAAGCCATGGGTGTCAAGCCCGACCTCTACAGGCAGTCCTGTGTCATCTCCAAATTGAAGCAAGACATGTATGAGCAATTTAGAATTCAAAAGCTGCATGGAAATAAACTACTTCCAGTGTAAGGGCACTTCAGTTGTTTACCAGAGTTTTGGCAGTGGGGTGAAGGCTCTTTTGTGCCCCGTGCTTTCTCTCCACAGTGATTGGGGAAAAGCGAGTAATATACCATCCAAGTGACTTCAGAGCAGTAAAAAACACAAGATTGCAGTCCGAGGTCTATTATTAATTGTTAGATCCATTATGTTAAAGTTATCTCTTATTTGCTTTCACCTTGTTATATTCCTTATTCTTGTTATATTGTCTCTCATTACTTAATGTTTCTTATTATTTGCTAATGCTTAATGTTCATGATGCTTGATATGTCAACTCGAACTTCTCTGGTCGAGGGCGACAGAAATGCGGCGGCTGTTGGAGAAGTGGCCTTGACTGGAGACAGAGCTGCAGAGCATGACACAGGAGATGTTCTCTTAATCTGTCCGATATAGAAGAATGTGCTGTTTGTGAGCTAAGCTAATCAAAGCAGTGAAGGCCTACGTATAATCTCACCATTATGATTTACAGTCTCTTGCTCTGTTGGAGACCTGCTATCTTGTGTTTTCCCCCTCCCTTAGACGCATTTGACTTCTGTAACTAGGGACCTTCTAATCTCAATAAAACAAGGATGGCGGGAGGTGTGCGTCAGAACGTGTTGGAGATCTGTAAATGAGCACATCTCTCCGTTCTCCTTGCAAGTAAATTTCCAAACTGTTGTCTTTGCCTCATTTGTGTTTCTCGTGTTTCAGGTTGTTTGAACCTAACATTTTGGTCCTTCGAGCCGGATTCCAACACACCTGAAGGGTCCAGTGGGTGAGGCTGAACCTCAGGAAAGACCGTGGCCACGGCAGGCCGCCTCAAAGCGACCTATGATACCCTTTCCGGGACTGGGCTTCGGCTCACTGATTGGACCCTGACGGTTGACGGAATTCCAGGAGGAAAGACAACAGTGGTGAGCATGTCTTGAATTCAAAAGTGTGTGTGTGATGATGATTGTCGGGGACTTAATGTAAAAATTGCGATAGACACTAAGGCAGTGTTTTGGGAGAGAGGAACCCGAAAGTCCTCTGTAAGACGCAATGAGAAACAAACCCTGTGAATACTAGTCAATGGCAGGTAAACAAGAGTACTAAGGGAAGTACCAAGGCAGGGCGAGGGAGTCCTGGCCACGTGAAAAAGAAATTAAGTCACGACAAATCATCCAAAAGAGTGATTGTGAGTGTGAAAGGATTGTTAAATACCACTAGGTATTTTCAATCATACCAAAGCAGTGGGACAGTAAGTGATAAGGCCCTTGTGGATGCAGAGGCAAGACTCTCCACTCGAAAGAGTTGAAGTGAGAAGTACCACAACGGTTTGATTAATTATCACCCCACTGAGATCAACATCCCAGTTTTAGGTCACCCTATGTGCAAGACTGGACCAAATTCTTAATAAAAAACAAAACAAAAAACAAAAAAAAAAAACAACGGTAAATTAGGATAAGGCTAACTCATAAAAAAAAAAAAATAAAAAAAATCGTAATAAAAAGCAGATAGAAAAGTAGAGCTAAAAGTACAAATCAAAATCCTCCAAAAAATGGGGACAAGTAAAAGTAAACAAAGGCCCAGAGATGAATTGCGGTGTAAGGATTGGAAATTCATCGACGGACAAAATCCAAAGAAACTCGCGTATTTAGACAAGTGGATAACTGATTATGGGTTCAAAGGACAGCTAAATCCACAACAAATAACAGCCCTACAAGATGAAATAAAAGAGCGAACTAAAAATAATCCGAAAAAGATGAAAAAAATACGGTTATGAGGATACTGAGTTTTGGTTGCAGTTAGCGTTAAGGAGAGAGAAGGGACAAAGTAAGTTGAAAATGGAGGCAAAGGAGGGAAAGGACGAGGTTGAGAACAAACAGGTAATGTTCCACAGGAAAGAGGATGATGAGACAGGCGCAGTGAGCAGACGCGCGCACAGACAGACAGAGCAGGCAACAGATAAGTCGGCAGAGAAAGGGGAAGCGGATGTAGAACAGAGAGCAGCAGGGGTGGGAGGCTTGTATCCTGACCTTCGTGAATCGTGTGCATTGCCACCAACATATACACCATAGACATTAGACCCTCCACCCACTGCTACACTTAGAATTACACGCTCAGCGCACCCCTTTGGGTATGCGTGGTCAAAAGCATTAGGACAAGCACTGACTCCAGCAGTCCCAAAATTGAATAATCTAAGTGAAATGAGCACTCCTCCAATGGAAGACATGTACCCCATGATTGAAGTAGCTAATCCAAATGCTGAAACAAACCAACCTGTAATGCTAGTCTATAGAACTTGGACAATGGAGGATGTTAAAAAAGCCATAGAAGGTGTGCCTTCCCATAAGGAAGACATAGAACTCTTTATAGAAGGTATGGAAAATGTGAGAAGAGCCTATCACCTTAATGGTGCAGAGATTCAACAGATCTGGATGACAGCTCTGGGTTCTAACTGGACTCATGTAAGAGGAGACTGGAATCCAAAACAAACAAAAAAAAAATTAGGTGCTAAAACATGATGATGGTGAATTGACAAACAGAGTCAATGCTCTTGTATTAAGAACTCGAAATTGTTTCGCTAAGAGAGCAAATTATGTGGAAATTAACCGTGTTAAACAAAGAGAGGATGAGCTTTTCGAAGAGTATCAAGCCAGAATGACTAAAGTTTTCAGAGCAAACAGCGGACTGCATGATGACAACAACGGTGACATGATCCGCTATGAACGACGATGATATTTTCTAGAAGATGAAATCATGGCTGATGTCCTTTTGACACAGGAAGAAGAAGATTGGCTTGAAGAAATACCCACTAAATTGTGGTCAGTAGGACCCTCTGATGTAGGATTAATTAAAGTAGTATTACCAGTACAAATTAGACCTAAAAGCGAGTACAGGCCTCGTGTGAGGCAATATCCACTAAAAACGGATGCTCGTGAGGGCATCAAACCTGTAATACATGATCTGATCACAGCAGGGGTTCTTGTTAAATGTGATGATTCACCATGTAATACTCCCATCTTTCCAGTAAAGAAACAAGTCCATCTGCAGGATGGCGCATGGTTCAGGACTTACAAGCTGTAAATGATGCAGTAATACAGAGAGCTCCCTGCGTTCCAGATCCATATACGCTCCTGAATTCTTTATATCCGAAAGCTAATGTTTTTACTGTAGTTGATATCAGCAATGCCTTTTTCTCTGTACCTGTTGATAAAGACAGTCAGTTTTGGTTTGCATTCACATATGAAGGCAAACGTTACACTTACACCAGATTACCCCAAGGTTATTGTGAAAGCCCAACTATTTATTCTCAGATGATGACAGCAAGTATGGCTAAATTCCACCCTCCCAGTGGGAGTCAAGTATTGATTTATGTAGATGATGTTTTATTAGCATCTGAAACCTTAGAAGCATGTAAAATAGACACCATAGCACTTCTTAAACATTTAGCAGAAGAAGGCCATAAAGTAAGCAAAAGTAAACTACAGCTGTGCAAAACTGAAGTAAAGTACTTGGGTCACACCTGAGTGCAGGAGGAAGAACTATCATAGAAGGCCGTAAACACTATTTTGCAAGCTCCAAAACCACAAACTAAAAAGCAAATGATGTCCTTTTTAGGACTAACTAATTATTGCCGCAACTGGGTGCCAAATTATGCTGAAATTACAGCACCGTTGCAAAAAAATGATGTATGAAGAAGATTTAAAAATGACTTCTTCACTAAAATGGACTGAAACGCAGAAAGGCCTTCCGTGACATTAAGTAAGCTTTAGTGTTGAGCACAGCTTTAGCTTTAGCCTTGCCAGATTACAGCAAACCTTTTGTTCAGATGGTTGATTGCAAAGGACATTTGATGACCTCGGTCTTAGCTCAACAATGCAGGACTAAAATGAAACCAATAGCATATTTCTCGTCTAAACTTGACCCTGTAGCATGTGCTCTTCCACACTGTGTGAAAGCTGTAATCGCAATGTCTTTGGCTGTGGAAACGAGTGCTTCTATAGTGTTGTTTATACTTAGCCATTAATCGAGTAGGTTATAACTTAGCCATAATTAAGTTAAGAAAATAGGAAATTGTGTTTGTGTGTGAATGGAGGACTGAGCCATTGAAAGAGTTGATAGGAGAACTCTGCTAGTCCTGTGTTTTATTATTTTGCCTAATAAGAAACATTAAGTAATGAGAGACAATATAACAAGAATAAGGAATATAACAAGGTGAAAGCAAATAAGAGATAACTTTAACATAATGGATCTAACATTAATTACCACATTTCTATTCCAGATTTTCAGAAGAAAGTCACCATGATCTGAACAAGTCATTGTTCTCTGGTCAAAGGATGAGTTGAAGGACAAATGTTGTTATTCACCAAACAAAGTCTAAATTCTTAGAACAATTGTAGAGTAAAAGAGGAAGTCTCACCATCACACAATTGCCCGGGGCGACCGTGGGCACAGCTCCACTCAGCCTGCAAGGGCCACTTGCATGTGGTTCTCTGCAAAGCGTACAGGTCTTTCGCCTTTTACTAAAGACTTCCGTGCAGAGGAGCAGCGCTTTGTCAGTTGCATTTTTTGGCAGGCTCTGCCACTGGTAAAGCCTTGTACACCTGTGAAAAGATATGCGATTCAAACTTGCACACGTTTGGAAGTGCAAAAACGTTTGTTCCCATGTAGCAGTTTTAACCTCACCACTTGGGAGGAGGTGCAAATTGGTATTTCGTTGTTAGTGAGGCTTTATGGCCTCACCATCAACTGTTCAGCCTGTGGTAATGCCAATGTACTTTGAGCAAGCAGTCAAAGACCATCGCTTCTCGGCCTTTTGGCTAAGATCAAGTGTAGTATCTGTCTTATCAGTTTAATATCTGATATGTCCTCTATCAGGGGACTATATATTAAATGCATTTTTGCAGACAGGAGCTGAAACAGGAGCTTGCTCCATCACTCCATGCATTGGCCCAGTATTGCAGTCTAGCTGGGAGTGGTGCGCCTTCTCTATACTTTGTGGACAATCAACAGTAAGTCTCTCTCTCTCTGCAATGTTGTCACTTTTCAGAGCGCATTGCAAGGCCAGGGCCGCTCTGCCTCGCTGCGTGGTGCCCCGTTTGCCAGGTGAACTTTCACTTCAAAAGCCATGGGTGTCAAGCACGACCTCTACAGG
>NW_026622579.1:0-4923 GCF_003711565.1 Takifugu flavidus
ACGGCTTGCCACCGCAGCCTGTGGCCGAACTCTCCAGCTGTGCCAACAGTACAGAAAAGTCGTCTCTAGGTGCGGGTCTGCCGTCGGCGATTCCACCGCGGCTAGCTTCAGCCACCGGCGGTCTAAATATAACAGATCTGCACCTACGAGGGGGGCATAGCCAACTCAAGCTTATTAACCTTGGACGTTTACTGCATTTTTCTTAAAAAAAAATACTTGTTTGTGAACTTAGTGTTACGTTTTGATATTTTTTTGAAGCATTACTTAACGCGATTAATTAAATAATACTGTACTTTTTTTTAAAATAATAGAGTTGCTTGTTTGTGTGGGTGGTACTCTGGTTGATTCTGTGCTAAATGCTAATGAAGCTTCAGGAGGAGGTGTCGAGGCCAGGGGGCACACCAACCAGACATCTGCTTCTATCTCCTACGTCTTTTTGACCCAAAGTGACCCCAGAACTTTGCCATGTTCTAGGTGACAAAATGGGTAAATGTAACGAGGCGGCGCCAGTGTGCTCCGATGTGCATTTCCCGTCCTGTCAAACAACCAACTGATTGTAAAAACGTTGGAAATTGAGGTGGAGAGAGCAAGCGCGGGGTTATAAACTTTCGTTCAGACGTGCAACAGTGCAACGTGGAAGAGTGGCTGTTTTTGGTTTACTTTTTGGAGTTCTTCTTTCTGTGGAGTTCACAAGGAACCTGGTCAGTCCTTGAGTATTTCCCTGTACAGTGTTTGTAAGATATCCGATTCAAAACACAGAACCCTCTGTGGCTGTTGGGTTTTTTTGGTACTACTTCTGTTCTGTCAGTCAGAATCATGTCTGTCCATTATGTTTTCTGGTTTATTTTTTAGGGGACCTGAGATGCAAACACCCTGTTAGTTTAGGTTTGTATCCTATCGGAGAAAAATCCAACATCCGACCTCATGCCGTGTGGCCAAATCCAACCTCCAGCTCAATAGCGTGAACACTTAAAGAGCCACAGGTTTCTCCCTAACGTATCGGTGTGGGAAACAGGCAAACGGACAACAAAACGCCCTAGCACAGACTCTCTGCTGGTTTTATTTGGTGTCAAAGGTGTTCGGGTGTGGTAAAGCTGAACAGCATGGTTAGCTGCTGAATGAGAGGAGCTCTGTTCCGGTTGCAGGACGACAGAGCAGGGTGGGGACCTCTCCAGGGACTTACAGCTGATGAGGACTGTTAGAGGAGCTGAACCCACAAGCTTTTCTCTCTCCTCTAATTACTGGGTCAATACCAGCCACCTGCCAGGCTTTTATTTTGGGGTGGTGAGAAGGGACGCAAAAGCAACTGTGTAATGTGGGGGGGAGGAAGTTCAGGCCGGTACCAGAGGTTAAAGCTGCGCTTGTGTGATTTCAGATTTTCACAGCTAGAATATAAAAACATAACACATGCTATTTTATAGCTCATTATTAGCAAATAAGTCACTGTTTTTAAAGATATTTGAACAGACCTTGATGCGGGTCCCCCTCCGTGGCATTAGCATCGTGCGCCAATGTTTCTACAGTAGCCCTGAATGGACAAACAGAAGTGATTCTGTGTCAGTCGCATTTGTGATGGAGGATGTTGAAGAAAAGTCAATTTCTGCAGTTTGTTGTCTGAGAGATCCACCCTGGACTTTTACAGTGTGCACATTAAAGCAGTTAGCATCCGCTAACATGTGGAGTTGAACTGTAGGTGTCAACAGGCTAAATTCGATCACTTCGGAGCTTGTTTCTTTTTTTTGGTCATGCTATGCTAGGCTACCCGGCTACTGGTTTCTCGCCTGTCTAGAAACACACAGTTTACAACACCTAAATATTCAAATTTAAATATTCAAATTTGATGTCAATGGCTCATTGTCGAGGGTACAAGATTTGCATTTGACTGCATTTGTCTCTCGCAGAGCAAGCAGGCCGCTCCCAAAGACTGAAGTGTGTGTGCGTGTGTGTGTGGGGGCGCTGTGTGAGAGAGTTAGGTAGCCAAAAACAACGATTTGGCAGAGCAGTAGGCGCACACATGTGTGGTCTGCATATTTGTGGGACCACACAGTGCCTCCACTGTCACCGTCCTGTTTTTGCGCAGCAGCCTCGCAATGCTCGGGTGATTGTGATCGTGGGTCACGCGATCACCTTGTGAGTCAGCGCAGCGCGCACGGCCTCCGCTCGCTTGCACATTCCTGAGAGGAGAGAAATGTGCCCAAATGTGAGGGAAGATAATTTGGATGCGATGAGCAACAACCAACCCCAATAATAGTTGCCAGGCTGACTCATTTTTCAGACTCATGCTATGTTAGCTTGACCGCGCCGCGACATTTGGTTAGCCGCGATCAATAGCAGCTGCTGGCATCTTTTAATTTACTGGCCTCAGCTGATTTTTACATTTGCGACTGTTAGCTGGATGGACAGGTTTTCTGTATGGTGAAGCTAACCTGTGTTCCACTGCTCACGGAGGTATTTGTTTGGTTCAAGGTCACCTTGTAAGGTACGTGTGCTATAACCTAGGGGCCAGGGATGGACTTCAGGCCAGTCATTACCCTGCTGGGGCATCGCTTGGTATCGAGTAGCTGAAATACCCAGACTCAAGTCCCGACTGGTCCGACTGGTTACCAGCTCCACAACTTACAGTGGGACATGGACGCCGGTGAGCGGATGGACCGGTTTGAGCTCGATCTGATTGCAGCTCCTTCTGGATTTCCAGTTTGGTAAAAGCTGGATCGCTTCAGTTCCAGCTACTTTTGCTGCATTTCTAGAGATGAAAAGCTAAAAAAAAAACACAACTACAACAACTGCAAAAGAGTCGCACCGTAAACCGAGCATGCAAACATATCAAAACCCGAGAGGACGCACGCCCGTGTCGTCCCAAAGATGTCTGACAGATGCTGGTTTTTGTCAGGATTATTATTTTAACCATTCCGTGGCCGGTTGGGCGCACGATCAGGGCCAGCTGGCCCACGTCCCGGGTTGGCCCTCTTTGGTGGCGCCGGTCCTGAGCTCAGCAGAGCAGATGGCGCTCAGGTGGAGCACGCCGCTCGGGGGGGGCGAGTCAGAATGTGTCGGCCGTGGGAGGGTGGGGGAGAGTTGAGGTTGCTCTGAGCCCCCCCCCCAGGACTCATCTTTGTGTTGGGATCTCCTGTGTGCATAAAGTATCCGTATCTTTCTGCCTTGATTATGAAGAAAATATATCTATTTTTTGTAACTGTTCTCTGACGTGCCATAACTCATGTTTCTTGCACACTGTTAATATTTTGTGGATATTGCTGTTCAAAAAGATGATATTGAGAAGTAGATAACATTAATAAAAGATTATATAATAAAAAATGCTCTCTCTTTGGTCTTTTTTTGGGCAACTGGATGTGTTGTAATTGACTTTCCTCTGGGATGAAATGCTCATTTTCCTGCAGCAGTGTGGTGAAATACACCTCAAATGTTGGGATTTTGTATGATCAGATGCAGGCCGACAGGGAATATTTGCTAATCTGGATCCCATTTTTTACATGTTTATGGTTATTACATCCCTTGAAATTACTCTTCTCTGGTTCTAATCAGCAACTATGTATGAACCTGACTGTATTTTGGTCAATAATCTATGTCCCCCCATGCAAAATGCAATTTTCGCTAAGAAAAAAAAAAGAAGACTGCATTCCATCATGGGTGTGACCCCTCCTGACTGAACTTTCCTAATCCGTCGTTTTCCATCTATGGTGCCATCATCTGGGCAGTGTTTTTGTCTGCTCTTCTGGCTCGTGCCCGAATGCCCGCAAATTAAAATAAAATGCAAAACACTCCGCCGCCCACGTCACGCCGGGATTCAAAGGAACGCCCATTTCCTTGGTCCACCGGCCGAGGCGGGACGGCGCCCCCTTCATCTCCTCAAACCTCAGCTGCACTTTATGAATCAATTTCCCTTTTTAGTGGCCGTCCTGAGCCAGAAAGCCTGGCTCCTCTCGCGCTGATAAAAACACGCTGTGCACATGGACGTGCGTGCTCCGGGCCTGACAGGGACACGCATCCAGGACAAAGGAGGGAAAACGGCTGCTGGCGGCAAAAAAGAGCAGATAAAATAGCTGCTGTTTAGGTCATTTGACAGGAATGTCATTATTGCAAGTGGCTTTTCAGTCGCCTGTTCGAGTCACGAGTCTCCTCCAAGTTCAAACCCTGATCCCCCCCCCCGCATCCGCCCGCTCCAGAGTGAACCCCAGCCAATCAGAGTCAGCCTCCCTGCAGGGCACGCCCCCACCAAGCGCCGATGGTTAAAAAAAGGGAGGTCATCGTGCCTGGATGTTCCCTCTCTGCTGGGCTGTGGACTCTGAGCTGTGAGCCGACATGTGAGAGCGGAGCAGGGAGGAGTGCAGTGAACAGGCCCAGCTGGGTGGGGGGGGGACACCCCTGTCCCTCACCACTGCAGGGAGACGTTGCTCCCCGATCATGTGATGATACGTGACCTGAGTGGGCTGGATCAAGATTAAGATTATATTGTGTCAGCCCCCCCCCCCAGGAACATGCTCCTGCAGGCTCGGCTGCAGCCAGTCTGATGCCCCCCCGTGTCCTCCACCTGCCAGGGCGTCAGCGCCATCGTTCTGGGCCTGTTTCAACGAGGGTTCTGTCTCCACCCTGGGGACGTTGTTTTACTACAGGCAGGAAGCAGTGACGCGTGCACGCATGACTCAGCGGCGCTTCTGCTTGGATTGTGCACCTGCGCATTTTATTTTGAAATCCGAGCTACGTCATAAAACTCACACCTTTGTGGAAAACAGCACAAACAGATCATAAATAACTTCCGAGGCATTAATAAATTATCAGAGCAGCGCTATCACGGGTGAACCCGCCTCTTCCTCCGGGCAGCAGCACTCCGTGAGAGCTTACAGCAGATTGTAGTCGGACGCGGTTTGCTGCGTTGCCCTCCGACACAGACGCCGCGTTCCGCAG
>NW_026622580.1:0-3454 GCF_003711565.1 Takifugu flavidus
ACATCAGTAAAAGTACCCCAACAAGTAGCACTTACCCCATTTAGTATTTCCAAGTCAGTGCTCGTGTTTGGGTAATTTTTGTGACTAACATTCAATTTGTGTGTCATTTTGTGTCCAAATTGTGGCCATAATTCACTGTAGACAAATTCACAAGCAAGACAACCCCAAAGAGAAGCACTTTTGAACATGATAGTCAACAGTGTTTCCATTTGAGGTCTTCTGGGTGTGACTACCTCATTGATAGCATACATTTCAGTTTTATACTTTTTCCAGCTACTATCAATACAAATCAAACTCACTCATGTCTCTGGTCCATTCACTGCTCACGTCAGGCAGACCAGACTTCTTGATTTTATTTTCTCATCATGTGGAATCCAGTTTGTGTCTCTTGCTTTTGGTTTCCAGAAGCAGTGGCTAACAGTTGCTTCCACAGTACTGTCCATTTGAAGCACTACCCATAGCCGTGTCCACGCCTACATTCATGCAGAAATGAAAGGTGCAAATTGTTCACAATTGACAATTTTACTATGAATACATTGAAACTCACTGGTCACTGAAGCCCTTAACGACTCCAGACAATGTTTTCACAAAGGCAGTAATGCATTGTTTACCCTGTTTGAATCAGCTTGTAAGGCATGCCCACAAACACGACAAGGAAATGTAGAAATAAAGATTCATAAATTCTATGCGGATGATTAAAAAACTGATGTTTGTTTAGAGACATGGTCTTTTGTCAAATGTCAGTAAAACTACCCCAACAAATAGCACTTACCCCATTTATTAATTACAAGTCAGTGCCAGTGTTTGGGTGATTTTTGTGACTAACTTGTTCATGTACGTTTCTTTTTTTACAGTGAAGAGGAATTCACAATCAAGACAACCCCAAAGAGAAGCACTTTTAAACATGATAGTCAACAGTGTTTCCATTTGAGGTCTTCTGGTGTGACTACCTCATTGATAGCATACATTTCAGTTTTATACTTTTTCCAGTTCTTATCAATAACAAATCAAACTCACTCATGTCTCTGGTCCATTCATGCTCACGTCAGGCAGACCAGACTTCTTGATTTTATTTTCTCATCATGTGGAATCCAGTTTGTGTCTCTTGCTTTTGGTTTCCAGAAGCAGTGGCTAACAGTTGCTTCCACAGTACTGTCCATTTGAAGCACTACCCATAGCCGTGTCCACGCCTACATTCATGAAAATGTGAAAGGTGCAAATTTCACAATTGACAATTTTACTATGAATACATTGAAACTCACTGGTCACTGAAGCCCTTAACGACTCCAGACATTGTTTTCACAAAGGCAGTAATGCATTGTTTACCCTGTTTGAATCAGCTTGTAACGCATGCCACAAACACGACAAGGAAATGTAGAAATAAAGATTTCATAAATTCTATGCGGATGATTAAAAAACTGATGTTTGTTTAGAGACATGGTCTTTTGTCAAATGTCAGTAAAACTACCCCAACAAATAGCACTTACCCCCATTTATTAATTACAAGTCAGTGCCAGTGTTTGGGTGATTTTTGTGACTAACTTGTTCATGTTACGTTTCTTTTTTTACAGTGAAGAGGAATTCACAATCAAGACAACCCCAAAGAGAAGCACTTTAAACATGATAGTCAACAGTGTTTCCATTTGAGGTCTTCTGGGTGTGATCTGCTCCTCTGCACATTACAGGTTGTTGCTTTAGTCAACTACAGCCGCCCCAACAGATAGCACTTACTGATATCACATGACAAGCGAATGCTAAATTTGAGGGAACAATAAAGACTTGCCAGTACTTTTCTTAGTGCCTCTGACATTACTTGTTTTCAACCAACATCTTGGTCAAACATCAGTAAAAGTACCCCAACAAGTAGCACTTACCCCATTTAGTATTTCCAAGTCAGTGCTCGTGTTTGGGTAATTTTTGTGACTAACATTCAATTTGTGTGTCATTTTTGTGTCCAAATTGTGGCCATAATTCACTGTAGACAAATTCACAAGCAAGACAACCCCAAAGAGAAGCACTTTTGAACATGATAGTCAACAGTGTTTCCATTTGAGGTCTTCTGGGTGTGACTACCTCATTGATAGCATACATTTCAGTTTTATACTTTTTCCAGCTACTATCAAGAACAAATCAAACTCACTCATGTCTCTGGTCCATTCACTGCTCACGTCAGGCAGACCAGACTTCTTGATTTTATTTTCTCATCATGTGGAATCCAGTTTGTGTCTCTTGCTTTTGGTTTCCAGAAGCAGTGGCTAACAGTTGCTTCCACAGTACTGTCCATTTGAAGCACTACCCATAGCCGTGTCCACGCTACATTCATGCAGAAATGAAAGGTGCAAATTGTTCACAATTGACAATTTTACTATGAATACATTGAAACTCACTGGTCACTGAAGCCCTTAACGACTCCAGACAATTGTTTTCACAAAGGCAGTAATGCATTGTTTACCCTGTTTGAATCAGCTTGTAAGGCATGCCACAAACACGACAAGGAAATGTAGAAATAAAGATTTCATAAATTCTATGCGGATGATTAAAAAACTGATGTTTGTTTAGAGACATGGTCTTTTGTCAAATGTCAGTAAAACTACCCCAACAAATAGCACTTACCCCATTTATTAATTACAAGTCAGTGCCAGTGTTTGGGTGATTTTTGTGACTAACTTGTTCATGTTACGTTTCTTTTTTTTACAGTGAAGAGGAATTCACAATCAAGACAACCCCAAAGAGAAGCACTTTTGAACATGATAGTCAACAGTGTTTCCATTTGAGGTCTTCTGGGTGTGATCTGCTCCACTGTACATTACAGGTGTTGCTTTAGTCAACTACAGCCGCCCCAACAGATAGCACTTACTGATATCACATGACAAGCGAATGCTAAATTTGAGGGAACAATAAAGACTTGCCAGTACTTTTCTTAGTGCCTCTGACATTACTTGTTTTCAACCAACATCTTGGTCAAACGTCAGTAAAAGTACCCCAACAAGTAGCACTTACCGCATTTAGTATTTCCAAGTCAGTGCTCGTGTTTGGGTAATTTTTGTGACTAACATTCAATTTGTGTGTCATTTTTGTGTCCAAATTGTGGCCATAATTCACTGTAGACGAATTCACAAGCAAGATAACCCCAAAGAGAAGCACTTTTGAACATGATAGTCAACAGTGTTTCCATTTGAGGTCTTCTGGGTGTCATCTGCTCCACTGTACATTACAGGTTGTTGCTTTAGTCAACTACAGCCGCCCCAACAGATAGCACTTACTGATATCACATGACAAGCGAATGCTAAATTTGAGGGAACAATAAAGACTTGCCAGTACTTTTCTTAGTGCCTCTGACATTACTTGTTTTCAACCAACATCTTGGTCAAACATCAGTAAAAGTACCCCAACAAGTAGCACTTACCCCATTTAGTATTTCCAAGTCAGTGCTCGTGTTTGGGTAATTTTTGTG
>NW_026622581.1:0-5081 GCF_003711565.1 Takifugu flavidus
ACCACGGGGAAGGCGTGGTACACTGTGGTGCGCAGGATGCTGACCAGAGACTGGACACGCGTGTGGGGGTACACGTAGGTCAGGTTGGGCTCCATGATGTCACTGGCTGTCAGCCTGGAACAGAAAACATCCGTCATGTTTCTGCTGCCCTAAAACCAAAGAAATCCACCAATTATTGCTAATTAACTGTTGCAAATCAATGAGTCAAACCCTTCAGCAAGAACATGTGACCTCTGACCCCCACCGCCGGGTGGTTGTTGAAGAACACACTGTACAGGCCGCTCGGGTCCGATGTGTTTAGGGTTAGGGTTAGGGTCAGGGTTAGGGGTTAGGGGTCAGGGTCAGGGTTAGGGTTAGGGTCAGGGTCAGGGTCAGGTTAGGGGTTAGGAGGGTTAGGGTTAGGGGTCAGGTTAGGGTCAGGGTCAGGGTTAGGGTTAGGAGGTTAGGGTCAGGGTTAGGGGTCAGGGTCAGGTTAGGGTCAGGGTTAGGGTTAGGAGGGTTAGGGTCAGGGTTAGGGTCAGGGGTTAGGGTCAGGGTCAGGGTTAGGAGGGTCAGGGTTAGGGTCAGGGTTAGGGTCAGGGGTCAGGGTAGGAGGTTAGGGTCAGGTGGGGGGTCAGGGTTAGGAGGGTTAGGGTTAGGGTCAGGGTTAGGGTCAGGGGGGTAGGGTCAGGGTTAGGGTCAGGGTTAGGGGTTAGGGGTCAGGTTAGGGGTTGGGTCAGGGTTAGGGTTAGGAGGGTTAGGGTCAGGGTTAGGGTCAGGGTCAGGGTCAGGGTTAGGGTCAGGGGTTAGGGTCAGGGTCAGGGTTAGGGGTCAGGGGTCAGGGGTTAGGGTCAGGGTCAGGGTCAGGGTCAGGGTCAGGGGTAGGGTCAGGGTCAGGGTCAGGGGGTTAGGGGTTAGGGGTTAGGCAGGTCAGGGTTAGGGGTTAGGGTCAGGGTCAGGGTTAGGGTCCGGGTTAGGGGTCAGGGTTAGGGGTTAGGGTCAGGGTTGGGGTCAGGGTCAGGGTTAGGGTTAGGGTCAGGGTCAGGTCAGGGTTAGGGTCAGGGTCAGGGGTTAGGGTCAGGGTCAGGGTTAGGGTCAGGGTCAGGGTCAGGGTCAGGGTTAGGGGTTAGGTCAGGGTCAGGGTTAGGGGTTAGGGTCAGGGTCAGGGTTAGGGGTTAGGGTCAGGGTCAGGGTCAGGGTCAGGTTAGGGGTTAGGGTCAGGGTCAGGGTTAGGGGTTAGGGTCAGGGTCAGGGTTAGGGGTTAGGGTCAGGGTCAGGGTTAGGGGTTAGGGGTTAGGGTTATCCTCTATCCTTAAAATGGAGACAACTCATGCTTGTGCAGCGATTCGGTCGGTCGCTTCTGTTGGGAGTCCAACGTTTTGCCTGTTCAAATAAAGGTTCCTGATTCTACCGCAGCCCAGAACCGACCAATGCTGGAAACAGGAACCTTCTGTTTTGGATCTCACTTGTCCATTTGGCTGTCAGTCTCCCACTCCAGGAGCGGCACTCCTCTCAGCTGGATGTGGGCGTCGTAGATTCCTTTGTTGAAGAAGTCTCCGGTCCACTTGGCGACCTGCGAATCAAGACGCAGCCGGTTAGTCCCGTTGGCATCGTGCACGGGTGACGTGGAGCTGCACACAGTACCATCAACGTGATCATGATGGGAAGGCCGTAAGTGATTTCATTGGTAGATTCGATGAGAATGACAGTCAGACTGATGGTCATCCTGACCACGCCCCCCAGGAAGGAAGCAGCCCCGATCAGAGCGAACGTCCCGGAGTAGATGCCCATGCCCAGTTTCCTGAAAGAGGAAGTTTTCTCAGGTCAGAGGACGAAGAGCTGTCCGGTTCTGTCCCGGACCGTCATCACTCACTCCCATCCATCCAAAAAGATCAGGACAAATGTTCATTACACTTTGAGGATGTTGGCAACCAGGCGTCCGAAAGCGGCCGCCGCAGAGTAGCAGCGGCACGAAGAGCCCGCTGGGCACCGACACGCCGTAGGTCCAACAGGCCAACAGGAAGTAGAGCAGGAAGAACAGGGACAGGGTCATGGGACTGAAGGTGCCTGATGGGGACAGCAAACAGCAGTTGCCATGACGCCAATGATGAGTGAGAGAGAAGCTGGAGGCGGAGCGTCCAGTTAGTGGCGGGGCTCACCGTCCTGATGGAACAGCTGATGGATGGCAGCTTCCTGCGGGTTAAAGAACAGCGTGGCCATGTCGTTGTAGGTCCTGTTGGGACAGAAGAACTGACGGATGGTGGAGTTGATGTCCTCGCTGCTCCGCACCTGCAAACAAACATTTCCAAATGTTCCACCTGAAGACACGAAACAAGCGTGCGAGACGTCCACTCGGGGTGACCCACTGTGGAGTTGGGCATCATGGAGGGGGGCAGGTCACGGCACTCTCCCAGAAGCATGGACGCAGCAAAAATCACCACCGTCGTCACCATGGTAACCAGCAAACTCTCCAGGACCCTGAAAAAGGCAGTAAGGCTGAGTGTGAGGCTGGATGTGGGTGGTGGACCCCGTGTTGGCTCCAAGGGTCACCTGATGAACTTGGCTTTAGGCTGGATGTGTCTCATGCGATACTTGGCCAAGGCCTTGTTGATACAGTTGAAGAGCGCCCCCAGGAGCCCGCCCACCACGCCCATCATGATGAAGAAGGCCAGGTCAACGGCCGTCCACAGGTGACAGCTCTTGTCTCCGTCTGGACACTGATCGGGCAAAACCACAGATCCAGCGGCTCAATCTTTCAACTGCTTCTCAAAGAACCTCTTTGCTTTCATGTTTTCCTCTTTAAATGCTTTTGTACAACTTCCTTCTTTTGTGTCAAAGTGGAAATAGATTTTTACAAACTCATGAAAAACAATCTGGCATAAAGGGGCGGAGCTTCCTCTCTGGGTGGGGGAGGGGGCAGAAAGGAGGTCTGGACCTGGTCTCTGGGCAGGAAGACTTCATGTCTGGCTGGATGGGAGATCTGCTGCAGCCTGAGCCAGGTGATCCT
Organism: Takifugu flavidus; assembly: GCF_003711565.1. NCBI lineage: Eukaryota > Metazoa > Chordata > Actinopteri > Tetraodontiformes > Tetraodontidae > Takifugu > Takifugu flavidus. The sequence goes on from NW_026622581.1 coordinate 2,987, forward strand.
CCAGGATCTGGTCCTGTTTCTGCATTCATGCCCCCTCCACCGTCACCAGACTGCCAGGACTGACTGGCGGTTACCTTGAACTCTCCAAAGTTGAGCAGCCCAGGCAGCTGGAAAGACCCCCACTTGTTGAAATTGATTCCTGATCGGAAAAAGTTGAGTGTGAAAGCAGCCGACATGGAGGAGAAGAGCTGCGGAGGAGAGGAAAAAACGGAACGGTCCATTAGGGGGGGCCATACTGGGACCAGTCCAGCCCAGGACCCAACAACCAACACACCAGTTGGAAGAATAACGCACAATTTTTGTTTGGGAAGGAATCTCCTGTTCCACACGGGAATGTTCTCAGCATGTGTCAGGTGCGCAGATCTTCAGTGAACATTTTACGCTTTAAGAAAAACTGACTTTTGAATTTTGGCGCGTGCTGAGTCCACAGACTGTCAGTAGGAACACACCCGACCTTCATGCCTTCACACCTCACGCATGACTCGACCTACCACTTTCCAGGTGAGGGCCTGATTCCAGAAGGAGGAGCCTTCCTCCAGGCTGAAGAGAGTCCCACCTATGGAGCCCCGAAAGCAGCAGCGACGCCGGCAGCAGCGCCCGCAGACACAAAGTCCCTCTTCTCTCTGAGAGGAGGAGGACATGATGAGCCCACGACCTGCAGGTGGTCTGAGCTGCAGGCAGCAAGTGAGCAGCTGTACCTGTCGCTGCGGAAGTACGGGAAGTCCAATTTGATCCTCTTGAAAGTGATGCTCTGAAACTGAGAGGCATTTGGTAACATGGCTATCGCCACGGCAACAGGACAGGCGTCGTGCAGGTTGCCGGTGTGTGTGTGTGTGTTGTGTCTACCTGAGGGAGACCAGCTCCCACCACAGCTCCACTGTGGATCATTGGACCTTCTTTTCCCACAAACAGACCTGAGGAGACGAGAGGTGAGTAAATGTCCCGGTGCCATGAGCTCAGAAGAACGAGCGGAGAGCTCTCACGTTACCTCCAGCTACGCTGAACACCACTCCCGTCACTTTGCAGAAGAAAGTTCGGAAGCGAACGATTCCAGGGATCCTCACGCCATTAAGGTAACTTTTAATTTCCGGGATTCCCGAACCTGCAGCGATTGGCTGGAGGTGGAGGTGAGCAGGTGAGCAGGTGAGCAGGTGAGCATGGTGACGGTGGTACAGAGGAGAGCGTGTGTTGTGCACAGCCCCACCTCAACAAGCACAACCAGACTAGCGATGAAGATGAAGGTGCAGTTGAAGGCCAGCAGTTCCAGCAGAGACACCACCAGGCAGCCGCCCTCGCTGCACCGCTCCACAGCTGGAGGCGGCTTCAGGTGGACAACACAAACCTGACACATGAAGCTAAACCGAGACGTGGCACGTGCACCTGGGGCAACGTGCTGATACACCTGACCGGGCATCACATGACGGCCAACACACACACCCCCACACATCACGCCTCAACACCAGGGTGCAAAAGATACAGTCCCCCACCACACTGAACTTGATATGAGTGAAGAGGTGTACGAAGAAATCCACCAGCAGGCCCACCTGGAGGACAGGCAACGTGTGGGTTACCATAGCAACGCACCTCAAATCACTCAGGAAAAGGAGGAGGAACCAGAAGTTCACTGACCAGACCGACGGTGACGCCGATGGAAAACATCATCACCCACCGCACAGCTTCCTGCTTCTTAGCTGTCTGGGAGAGGATAGACTGGTTATACTGGGGCAGAGGGGGTCCAGGACTGGTTATACTGGGCACAGGGGGAAGGGGGGCAGAGGGGGTCCAGGACTGGTTATACTGGGGCAGAGGGGGTCCAGGACTGGTTATACTGGGGCAGAGGGGGTCCAGGACTGGTTATACTGGGACAGAGGGGGTCCAGGACTGGTTATACTGGGACAGAGGGGGTCCAGGACTGGTTATACTGGGGCAGAGGGGGTCCAGGACTGGTTATACTGGGGCAGAGGGGGTCCAGGACTGGTTATACTGGGACAGAGGGGGTCCAGGACTGGTTCTACTGGGACAGAGAGGGTCCAGGACTGGTTATACTGGGACAGAGGGGGTCCAGGACTGGTTATACTGGGGCAGAGGGGGTCCA
>NW_026622582.1:0-3781 GCF_003711565.1 Takifugu flavidus
TCCTCCACTGGAGCAGGGTTACGGCTAGGGGTTAGTACCATCCTCAACTGGAGCAGGGTTACGGCTAGGGGTTGGTACCATCCTCCACTGGAGCAGGGTTAGGCTAGGGGTTTAGTACCATCCTCCACTGGAGCAGGGTTAGGCTAGGGGTTAGTACCATACTCCACAGGAGCAGGGTTACAGCTAGGGGTTAGTACCATACCTCCACAGGAGCAGGGTTAGGCTAGGGGTTAGTACCATACTCCATTGGAGCAGGGTTACGGCTAGGGGTTAGTACCATCCTCCACTGGAGCAGGGTTAGGCTAGGGGTTAGTACCATACTCCACTGGAGCAGGGTTAGGCTAGGGGTTAGTACCATCCTCCACTGGAGCAGGGTTACGGCTAGGGTTAGTACCATCCTCCACTGGAGCAGGGTTAGGCTAGGGGTTAGTACCATCCTCCACTGGAGCAGGGTTAGGCTAGGGGTTAGTACCATACTCTCACTGGAGCAGGGTTAGGCTAGGGGTTAGTACCATCCTCCACTGGAGCAGGGTTAGGCTAGGGGTTGGTACCATCCTCCACTGGAGCAGGGTTAGGCTAGGGTTTAGTACCATCCTCCACTGGAGCAGGGTTAGGCTAGGGGTTAGTACCATCCTCCACTGGAGCAGGGTTAGGCTAGGGGTTAGTACCATCCCCCACTGGAGCAGGGTTACGGCTAGGGGTTGGTACCATCCTCCACTGGAGCAGGGTTAGGCTAGGGGTTAGTACCATCCTCCACTGGAGCAGGGTTAGGGTAGGGGTTAGTACCATCCTCCACTGGAGCAGGGTTAGGCTAGGGGTAGTACCATCCTCCACTGGAGCAGGGTTAGGCTAGGGTTAGTACCATACTCCACTGGAGCAGGGTTACAGCTAGGGGTTAGTATTATACTCCACTGGAGCAGGGTTACGGCTAGGGGTTAGTACCATCCTCCACTGGAGCAGGGTTAGGCTAGGGGTTAGTACCATCCTCCACTGGAGCAGGGTTAGGCTAGGGGTTAGTACCATCCTCCACTGGAGCAGGGTTAGGCTAGGGGTTAGTACCATCCTCCACTGGAGCAGGGTTAGGCTAGGGGTTAGTACCATCCTCCACTGGAGCAGGGTTAGGCTAGGGGTTAGTACCATCCTCCCCTGGAGCAGGGTTAGGCTAGGGTTTAGTACCATCCTCCACTGGAGCAGGGTTAGGCTAGGGGTTAGTACCATCCTCCACTGGAGCAGGGTTATTAGGCTAGGGGTAGTACCATCCTCCACATGGAGCAGGGTTAGGCTAGGGGTTAGTTAGTACCATCCTCCACTGGAGCAGGGTTAGGCTAGGGGTTAGTACCATACTCCACTGGAGCAGGGTTAGGCTAGGGGTTAGTACCATCCTCCAATGGAACAGGGTTACAGCTCGGGGTTAGTACCATACTCCAATGGAACAGGGTTACGGCTAGGGTTTAGTACCATACTCCACTGGAGCAGGGTTACAGCTCGGGGTTAGTACCATACTCCAATGGAAACCTGGTTACAGCTAGGGTTTAGTACCATACTCCACTGGAGCAGGGTTACAGCTCGGGGTTAGTACCATACTCCAATGGAACAGGGTTACACTAGGTTTAGTACCATCCTCCACTGGAGCAGGGTTACAGCTAGGGGTTAGTACCATCCTCCAATGGAACAGGGTTACAGCTCGGGTGTTAGTACCATACTCCAATGGAACAGGGTTACAGCTAGGGTTTAGTTCCATAATCCACTGGAGCAGGGTTACAGCTCGGGGTTAGTACCATACTCCAATGGAACAGGTTACAGCTAGGGTTTAGTTCCATAATCCACTGGAGCAGGGTTACAGCTCGGGGTTAGTACCATACTCCAATGGAACAGGGTTACAGCTAGGGTTTAGTTCCATAATCCACTGGAGCAGGGTTACGGCTCAGACCAGACCTTGAAACTGTCTGGAATATGTCAGGAAAAATTCAGTGTTGTTACACTTCATCCACAAAAATGTCAGATTGAACAAGTTAATAACTATATAGACATACAATTGTGATTGTCATTGAATATCATCTCCACTGAACTGTTGGTGATGTCACACACAGGAAATATTTTGGGGAGAAGGTTGGCCTGTATTTTGCCTGGTTGGGGGTCTACACACAGATGCTCATCCCTGCATCCATCGTCGGAGTCATTGTGTTCCTGTACGGTTGTGCCACAGTTGATGATAACATACCAAGGTCAGTTCACCCTAACCCTGCTATGGGGGCTCTCAACACTTCCCAGGGTTTGGCTCTTCTGGGCAAGGAGCTTAGAAGTTCCAAAGATTTGCTTATGTGTCCATATACTTTTGTTGCGTCAATGAGGGCACTTTGACAACATATGAACTAGGAATAATTTAAGCATTTGTCTGGTCTTGTTAAATTATTTATGGTCATTAATGAATGATCCTTTGTTCTATTTTTCTCAGCATGGAGATTTGTGATCCCAGGAACAACATCACCATGTGTCCACTGTGTGACCATGCATGCAGCTACTGGAAACTGACTGCCTGGGTGGAACACTGAGCCGAAGGCCACCTGTTTGACAAACCCGCCACTGTCTTTTTCTCGGTGTTCATGGCTCTCTGGGGTACCATGTTTTCATTTTGATTCGATCCTAAAAAGGGTAGTGAACAAATCATAATAAAAAATATCAAACTGTCTACAAATGCACTCTACATACTAATAAGTTCAACATGACAACAATAGAGGAGGTGGTGGATGGCACCACTAGCTAGCAACTATGCTAATATCATTTATCCAGGGCGTTTCCAAACTCATGCCATATGTCTGGTTATGTGTTTGTCAAAGATTATAATTAGCAAAATAAAGAAAAAGGTTCATTGCATGCTGGTCTCTGTACTGCTGCCGATTGGCTGTGTTGAGTTCCGATGTCGTACAGTAGTGCAGAATATGAACGTGTCTTCATTCTTGTCTGCAGCGGTTCTGTTCATGGAGCACTGGAAGAGACGGCAGATGCGACTGAACGACGTGGGAACTGACGGGCTTTGGAGAAGAGGAGGAGGTGAGTTAAAGCCACATTTCACACTATAGCCATTGTCCCCGTCCCCTCACGTTTTTGTCCTATTTAAAAAATGTCATCACATTTTCAAAATCCCAAAATGAGAATATTAGAACGCTTCAATCCAACTGCTCTCCCACCATCAAAGGGGTTTCAACTGGCATCCAAAAGACAACTGACCATACTCTGGCTCTGGCCTTGGTTGTTCTAGGCAGACTATCATTCAACATCAGGGGGGCCCCGGGGCGCCCAAGTCAGCCTGCTCTTATTTTTAATAATCATCCCCTACCAAGAAACAGTCGTTTTGGTTACCAACCTGACTGGAGTAGACTACAGAATTAGAGAGGATACACTAGAGTAGAGTATTAGAGTAGAGCATCAGAGTAGAGCATCAGATTAGAGTATCAGAGTAGAGCATCAGATTAGAGTATCAGAGGAGAGCATCACAGTCGAGCATCAGAGTAGAGCATCAGATTAGAGTATCAGAGTAGAGCATCAGATTAGAGTATCAGAGGAGAGCATCACAGTCGAGCATCAGAGTAGAGCATCAGATTAGAGTATCAGAGTAGAGCATCAGATTAGAGTATCAGAGGAGAGCATCACAGTCGAGCATCAGAGTAGAGCATCAGAGTAAAGTATCAGAGTAGAGTATCAGAGTAGAGCATCGAGTAGACATCAGAGTCAGAGAGTATCAGAGTAAAGTATCAGAGTAGAGTATCAGAGTAGAGCATCA
>NW_026622583.1:0-5725 GCF_003711565.1 Takifugu flavidus
ATTCAGGAAAAGTGGTCGGGCCAAATGGCCCCTATGTGGGTCTTCTATGTAGACAGAAAAATGCTGGGACTTCTAATGTTAAAAATGAAACGGTGCACAGTCCTTTCACCATGTTGGCCTGTGGAAAACCAGTGTTGTCGGCCCGATGGACCAGCGTCCCCGTCGTTGCCGGACCACCGTTGGCCACCAGTTGGGTTTTTTGGATCAAAGTGGGGGCGTTTCCTGTATCCGGTTCTCCTCACGGATCCATGACTACAACATGTTGCTGCAAGTGCAGAGACGTTTGCTCTGGAAAGAACTTTAGAGCACATTCAGTGCTGCAGGATGAGGGGCTGGAAAAGGAGCCAGTTCTTTTCTCACTGCAGGGAACAGTTAAAAAAGCAGCTTAAACTCTGAAAACATGAAAATTATACAGAGACATCATTGATTTATTGATTCAGTTGTTATCCAGAATGGATTAGAAATGTTCCTGTTTGATAAAAATGCAGTGAATTGGGATTATTTAACTCCAACCTCTACAGATTATTTACCTTCATCACAGTCTCATCACTATTTCTGATGTTTCCTCAGGATGGACGAGGACAGAGCAGAGTCCACAGTGCCCAGCTGTGTGTCCCTGAAGAGCGACTGGTCCAAAATCGAACCTTTAAACTTCGGTATCGACCTCAAGGCTCACCTTTAAAGTAAGGTTTTCTGAACCACATAACTCTGCCTTAGAACATTTCACAACCATACAAAACATCATTTTGTAGGTATTAGCCTCTACTATCGTGAAAAATGAAATTCATCAGGTCCTTAAAATGAAACGGTGCACCAACATGTCAGGTGTTTGCTCCCATTAACTCCCATGTTAATTTTAGTGTGGTAAATCTTTTAAAACTGAAAATTGCTTGTGTTTTTAACTGGTCATTTCTCCTACATGGGTTAACATCATCTCACAAAAATTCCTAGGCATATATTTTAAAGTTTCCCAACAATATCCATCATTGCAGAGTGCTCCAGCTCTCCATTTAGATACGGATGGGTAAGACATGGCAGGTCTGTGCAGCTTGTTCTGCCACACTGTTCCACCACATGTCATGACAATTCATTAAAAAGTCTATTTATAAAGCTCCTGGTTCTAATCAACCCATTGACAACAATATCAGTCATTTCTAAATGGTTGAAATAAGCTTTTGAATACGCGTGACTTCTGTGCTATTTAATGATCAGCTTCAGAGACCAGACTACTGTATTTGGAGCATAAATGGAGAACTTTTGTTCTATTCTATGAGTTTATGTTCCTGATTTGGCACTTTTATTTTTAACATAAATTCACAATGTAGAAAAGCCACTAAACACTTAGATCAAATACACTTTTCTCCAACTAAACGAGCTTGTTAGAACGTAAATAACTTTATATATTTTGCTCAGTGTTCATTCAATCTTCAGCTGTCAGAGCAAACTGAAAGTAGAAGTGAACGCAGCCTTTCTTAGGCGTCGCTAACGCCCAGTAGACATGTATAACCACTATTCCCATTTTTGACAGGGATCAGAAACGGTCTGCTTCCATTGGAGATTCCTCCTGTCCCGAGGGTGAAAAGAAACGGAGAACTGAACTGCAGACCGCCGACCTGAACAACAGCGTCTCACGTAAGCTCGTACATTTGTATTTATAAGACTTTTGGGTCGGAATAAAGGAACAACTTGTGTATTTACAATGTGCAAGAGAAGATCCAGAGAGCACTTGTTTGGTTCCACTGGAACCCCTGGACCCTCTTCAGACCTTCCTAAATGCTTAGACAGTATTTAGCAACATTTAGTCATTTAGTTGTGGAAAGTGTTAAAGAGCTGAAGGCAGGTGACCTTTACAGGACAATGGGTCTGCTGAGTATGATGTGTTTGGAGAAGGTTTGATGTGTTTTTCTAAATATCATCCAGCTTTTACCAGCTGTTGAGTCCAGCAAACTCTTGGAAGACATGGAAATGGTTGTTATAGACTAAATTACATCGAAACCCAATGAAATAAAAGAATAGGTGTACATAAGAAGACATAACATTTCAAACTGACAGTAAGATGGGTCATTACCCGACTGTTGCTTCTATCATTCAAACATGACAGAATATTTTCCAGTTGAGGACATCTGTGTTACTGCTGTAGATGACAATTGTAAAAGGATTTAAAAGATGGTTTGTTTCAGAGGGTGGTGAACTGCAGGAGGTGATAGAAGGTCATAAGATCAGTCTGAAGAGAAGATGTGAACATGTGACTGAAGGAACTCATGAAGCAGGAAGTGGAACCCTGCTGAACAAGATCTACACTGAGCTCTACATCACTGAGGGACAAAGTGAGGAGGTGGACACACAACATGAGGTGAGACAGCTTGAGAGAACCTCCAAGAAGAACATCCAGGACACTCCAATCAAGTGCCAGGACATCTTCAAAGTCTTATCTGAGCAACAGAGACACATCAGAGTGGTTCTGACCAACGGTGTCGCCGGCGTTGGAAAAACTTTCTCAGTGCAGAAGTTCAGTCTGGACTGGGCAGAAGGTTTGGAGAACCAAGACATCAGTCTGGTGCTTCTGCTCTCATGCAGGGAGCTGAACTTGATCAGGGATGAGCAGCACAGTCTTCTCTCACTGCTTCATGTTTTCCATCCAACATTACAGAAGATCAGAGCAGAAGATCTGACTGTCTGGAAACTTCTGTTCATCTTTGATGGCCTGGATGAAAGCAGATTTTCACTGGGTTTCAACAAGCATCAGGTCATCTCTGATGTCACACAAGTATCGTCAGTTGGCGTGCTCCTGGTGAACCTCATCCAGGGGAACCTGCTTCCCTCAGCTCTCATCTGGATCACCTCCAGACCTGCAGCAGCCTATCAGATTCCTCCCCTCGTGTGTTGACAGGATCACAGAAGTACGAGGCTTCACTGACTCCCAAGGAGGAGTACTTCAGGAGGAGGTTCAGTGATGAAGATCTGTCCAAGAGAATCATCTCACACATCAAGGCCTCCAGGAGCCTCCACATCATGTGTCTGATCCCAGTTTTCTGCTGGATCACTGCAATAGTTCTGGAGGACATGATGACCAGAGACCAGAGAGGAGAGCTGCCCAAACCCTGACTGACCTCTACTCACACTTCCTGAGGGTTCAGATAAAGAGGAAGAAGCAGAAGTATGGAGGAAAGCAGAGACCAGAGGAACTGACTGATGCTGATAAAGAACTCCTTCTGAAGATGGGTCGGCTGGCGTTTGAACATCTGGAGAAAGGAAACATCATGTTCTACTCAAAAGACCTGAAGCGATGTGGACTGGACGTCTCCGAGGTGTCGGTGTACTCAGGAGTTTGTACAGAGATCTTCAAAAGAGAGAGTGTGATCTTCCAGAAATCAGTCTACTGCTTTGTTCATCTGAGCATTCAGGAGTTTCTGGCTGCCGTCTACATGTTCCACCCATGTTACACCATACACAACATCAAGAATAAAGGATTATGGAGTCTTTTCCAAATATTCGAAACCAATATCCTTTTTCCGGTTTGTTGGGTTGTTAAATAACGATCCAGCCACATCTCTTGATGACTTCCTCAGGAGAGCACTAATGAAATCTCTCAAAAGTAAAATGGGCACCTGGACTTGTTTGTTCGCTTCCTTCATGGTCTCTCTCTGGAGTCCAATCAGAGGATCTTGGGTGGACTGTTGGATCAGATGGAGAACCACCCAGAAACCATCCAGAAGGTCCTCAACAACCTGAATGAGGTGAACAGTGATAAAATCTCCCCAGACAGAAGCATCAACATCTTCCACTGTCTGATGGAGATGAAGGATCAGTCAGTCCATCAGGAGATCCAAGAGTTCCTGAAGTCAGGGAAGAAATCAGAGAGGAGACTGTCAGAGATCCACTGTTCAGCTCTGGCCTACCTGCTGCAGATGTCAGAGGAGGTTCTGGATGAGCTGGACCTGCGGCAGTACAACACCTCAGAGGAGGGACGACGTCGCCTGATTCCAGCTGTGAGGAACTGCAGGAAGGCCGTGTAAGTAAAGATTTCTGGGGCCGGACATCGGCGTTTAAATCAAGCGAGTGGATTATGTCAGGCAGCAATACCCTACCCCCTCCAGTGTCATTCCTTCAATTCTTTATCTCCATTGCAGCGTCCATAAATTAAAACAAATCCCATTCATTCAGAAATGTTCAACACTGGCTGGATATAAGTTCAAAGTTCAATCCAGACAAACCAACATAAGGCAGGAATAATAGGAGCCACAAGTTAACTGACTATCATGAAATTACTGTCATGTCATTAAATAACTTTTGTTTGTTTGTATACATCGTATTCAAACGACAGAAAAACACATTTTAACTAATGACACGTGACTATTTTGCTTCATTTGTTCAACGTAAAAACAGCCGGCCTCGTTGGTTTAAATGGGTGTTTTAGGTCTTTGTGGCGGTTCCGTTTGGAGCCTTTATGTGACCCACAAAGTTGTTTGAGCCTTTCCACACCCGTTAGGTGGCAACTTCATCACTAGCAACAAAAGGTGCAGTGAAAATGATTTGAAGGAAACAGGCAGATATAACAGAAGCTGAGGGCAATCGATGCAACCAGAGACTCTGATGTCATCGATCGGATCGCTGAATTAAGACTTGACGCACGATCGTACAAATTGGATGAAATGCAAAATATCCAAAGAGCCGATAGACAGATAAAAAGATGCACGTTTCTTTAAACCATTTGCTACAATCATTTTAAATATTGAGTAATTATGAGCTGTTCTAAAATAAGACAAATGTTGAGAATAATTCAGTTGCATTTCAGATCTGATGGTCGTTCAAACTGTTGCTCTACGGTGTTGAATTTAGCTTTTCCAGGAAATGAGCTACATTTGTGTTTAGGTAGATTCTCAGATAAGTTGATTAGAAATCCCAAAGTTTGACTCACTATTTTTGTTTCATACACAACAGACTGTCTGGTTGTTTTCTTTCACAAGAGTCATTGTGAAGTTGTGGCCTCAGCAATGACGTCAAACCCTTCTCATCTACGGGAGCTGAGCTTAAGCAAGAACCAAAGACTGACAGATGCCGACGTAAAGTTACTGTCTTCTGCAATGATGCATCCAAACTGCAGACTGGAGACGCTCAGGTCAGGAGGCCTCTGTTGGCCTTTTCTAAATTTCTTTACATTTTCTGCTTTTCTCTTCATTTTCATATTTAGAAATGTGTTTTTATTTGCCCCATTTATTCCTTTTCCAGGCTGAGACACTGCAGTTTATCAGAGATCAGCTGTGACTCTCTGGCCTCGGCGCTGAGGTCCAATCCCTCCCATCTGAGGGTTCTGGAGCTGACTCCGACCAAGCTGAAGGATCCAGCAGTGAAGCTGCTCTGTGGTTTTCTCCAGGATCCTCTCTGTAAGCTGGAGACGCTCAGGTCAGTCAGAGATGATCCAGTACTTCCCAGGTGTAACTAGTTAGACAATAAATGTTTCCATGTTTGATCTTTGTTATAAACGTAGTGTTACAGTTCTCAGAAAAAAGACCACACAGGACAGATTTGCAGTATTAAATTGGTTGTGGAAATCTGTCCCATGTGAGGATGATCATCAATGACTAGAAAGGAAGTATCAGTTGTAGATTTGTCTTGTTTTATTTTAGGCTGGCCACAAAACCACCCAAACATTCAGACCAATCAAAAATGGTTCTTCCTGTCTTTTAAAGATCAGAAGGAAAACTAGAAAACCCAAAAGAAAGCT
>NW_026622584.1:0-5692 GCF_003711565.1 Takifugu flavidus
AGTGTGTGTGTGTGTGTGTGTGTGTGCATGTGCGTGCGCGCATGGACATGCACATGCACATGTACGTGGGGGCATCTAAACACATGTATGTCTCACCAGTGCAAACTCCTTGTTGAGGGCCATCTGCTCCAGAAGAGAGGACTCATTGTGGAAGAGGTGAGGCTGCATGTGGCTCCACATGTGGGGGAACCACCAGAACTCATCCACATATTTCAACAGTAAATCATCTCCCTCATCCTCCTGCGCTGTGCCTGTGTGAGCGCCCATACATGCACACACACACACACACACACACACACACCACACACACACACACACACACACCACACACACACACACAGAAGTAATGGAGAATCAAGTGAATGTGGTCAGGTTAGAGGTAAGATCTTAAGACCGAGCCCGAGTCCGAGCCCGACCCAACCCGAAATTCGGGTCGGGCTTAAAATGCGTAAAATGTCAATCATTACGTTCGGGTCGGGTCGGGCCGGGCTTCTCTCTCGCTGACTTTTTTTTAATAAATATTTGTTTATAAAAATATACACTAAAACGATGTGTGGATACTAAACTAAGGAATACTTATTATAAATAAATAATTTGGATAAAACAGTGAAGGCGCTGTAAGGTAATTGCTATATAACTACTACTAAACAGGAAGTGTAGAGCCAGAGCACGCTTTGGGAAACGTAATTAAGCGAGTGCGCATCAAGATTTCTCTTTCACTCTCTTTGTCTGGCCTTTTATTCTGTGTTCCATTCATTTATCATGATCATAAAAATATGTAGATTATTTTAACCTTAAAAGATCTTGCGTTTTTTCTGCCCAAAATACTATGGGATAAATTTAAATTTCGGGTTTGCTTCGGGCTCGGGCCTGCAAATCAAGTAAATTGGTCGGGCTTGGGCTGGGTCGGGCTTTAATGCCCGCGGGCCTGGGTCGGGTCGGGCTGGATTTTTTAGGCCCGATCTTACCTCTAGGTCAGGTGTAGGTTTTAGGCAGCACAATTAAGCTTGAGTCTTGTTCTTTCGGTCATTACCCAAAGCTCATGACCATAGGTGAGGGTAGGAATGAAGATCGACCTCTCTTCACCACTACGGACCGGTGCAGAGTCCGCATTACTGCGGACGCATCCAATCCGCCTGTCGACCTCCTGCTCCATTCTTCCCTAACTCGTGAACAAGACCCAGAGGTACTTGAACTCCTCCACTTGGGGCAGGATCTCCTCCTTGACCCGGAGAAGGCACTCCACCTTTTTCCGGTTGAGAACCATGGCCTCGGATTTGGAGGTGCTGATTTTCATCCCAGCCGCTTCACATGCGGCGGCGAACCGATCCAGTGATAGTTGGAGGTCATGGGCCGATGACGCCAACAGGACCACATCATCTGCAAAAAGCAGAGACCCGATCCTGAGGTCACCAAACCGGACCTCCTCAACACCATGACTGCACCTAGAAATTCTGTCCATAAAAATTATGAACAGAATCGGTGACAAAGGGCAGCCCTGGCGGAGACCAACCCTCACTGGAAATTAGTTCGACTTACTGCCAGCAATGCGGACCAAACTCTAACACCGATCGTACAGGGAGCGGACGGCCCGTATCAGCGGGTCCGAAACCATATACTCTCGGAGGACCCCCCACAGGACCCCCCGAGGGACACAGTTGAATGCCTTCTCCAAGTCCACAAAACACATGTGGACTGGTTGGGCAAACTCCCATGCACCCCCGAGGACCCTGCTGAGGGTGTAGAGCTGGTCCACTGTTCCACATCCAGGACGAAAACCACATTGCTCCTCCTGAATCCGAGGTTCGACTATCTGTCAGACCCTCCTCTCCAGTACCCCTGAATAGACCTGACCAGGGAGGCTGAAGAGTGTGATCCCCCTATAGTTGGAACATACCCTCCGTCACCCTTCTTAAAAAGAGGGACTACCACCCCGGTCTGCCAATCCAGCGGCACTGCCCCCCAATGTCCACGTGATGTTGCAGAGTCGAGTCAACCACAACAGCCCTACAACATCCAGAGCCTTAAGGAACTCTGGGTGGATCTCATCCACCCCCGGGGCCTTGCCACCGAGGAGTTTTTTGACTACCTCGGCAACTTCAGCCCCGGAGATATGAGAGCCTATCCCCAGGTCCCCAGGCCCTATTTCCTCACTGGAAGGCGTGTTGGTGGGATTGAGGAGGTCCTCGAAGTATTCCTTCCACCGATCCACAACATCCCGAGTTGAGGTCAGCAGCACACCATCACCACTATACACAGTGTTGACAGTGCACTGCTTCCCCCTCCTCAGACGCCTGATGGTGGTCCAGAACCTTTTCGAGGCCATCCGAAAATCGTTCTCCATGGCCTCACTGAACTCTTCCCATGTCCGGGTCTTTGCTCTTTGGTGAGGGGGCAGTGAGCACAGACTGCACAATGCCAGACGGGCAGGATTTTGACTTGTACCCTCCAAGCCTATTTAAAAAGTTCCTTACGCAGACAAAGGGCATGAAAGGCCTTGACCTGGGAACATATTTCCCTGACAGGCTCCGTTTCATCTGGTCAGCGAGCTTTCTAATTAGGAAAAGGCAACGTCAGATCTCACCGACCCAGAAATTTATAGGCTGAAGAAGCACATGGCCAAAGCGAGAAAACAGCTGAATTGAAAAAAAACTTTTACCATGTTTCTTTGTATTTATTGGGGTTGAATGTCAACGGAGCCAGTGTTGTAAAATATCGCGAATTGCCTTTTATGCTATAGCTATTTTAATTAAAGTAGAGTAGTTTCATGGATAATGTGAGAAGGATCAACTGGGGTAAACTGGGAAACTTTTTGTGAGCTTGTTTGTGAAGAGAACAGAATAACAATGTGTGATATCTGTTTGGGTTAGGGCTCTCAAGGCTGTGCACCTGTGCGCAGGCTGAGGGCCGCTTCGATATAGCCAAAATATGTGCAACGTGACTGAGCTGATGTAAACTATGTAACCATGGAAACGCCTTTTACTGTGTCTTGTGCTGAGTTTAATAAAAGAACCAACTCTGGTGGGGGGGGAGAGACTCTCTCCGGGACAGCGCGATCAGCAGACGTGTCTGTGATGGAGCGGAGCCCCCCTTGTACAGGGTTGAAAAGCAATGTTGGCTTCTGGTCTCAATTTGTGGTGAACTTCGTTCGTGCACCTGTCTGAGTACACTTCTGAAGATTTCGACGTCAATTTGGTGACCCCGACGTGATCTGCTCCAGAGGAGAGTAGGACGGAGTGAAATGGAATTTGATTGTGGAATGTAAATTGTATACAAAAGGAGGAAATTGAAATGGTATTTTATTGTGAAATGTAAATTGAGAGCAAAAGGAAGGGTGTGATGGAGACTGGGAGAGCAGATGGAGTCCATTTGGTTCCTCATTCATTTACATGGAAACAGAGGTTGAAAGAAGACCAGTGTCAAATGACTGAGGGGTGGCATCCTCAGTCATTCAACTTCTTGCGCCAGCCGGAACACCCGCTGTGAAGGCACCAAACTCCTGAGGTGCATACAGTGCACACCTACTGTGTTGGCGTCCTGTGTCCTGTGCATGCAGCAAACACATGCTGTGAAGACGTCTGCACCTCAGAGGCGGGCCTTCAACTATATAAGATCAGAACTGTATACATTGAGTAGAGATCTCTCCGCATGCTTCCGTGTGTGTATCCTGACCGACTGACTGGATTAAAACCATCTCCTACGCAGTAACTTAGATTAATAGTTTTTCTTCTCCAAACGGCTAAAAATTCCGCGACAGGAGTCAATCAGAAACTCCAGCCCCTCCCACCCAGGGAGGTGGACCTGTAACCAGGTCACGAGTGGAGGAAGCTGTGGGAGGACAGTACCCCCTGGTGGCCAGTCAAGGCAGGGGAGCCCTGCAGTATAAACCATGGAAACTCCAGGATTTATCAGCCCTGAGGCTGGAGCTGCCCTCGCTTCCCAATGGAGCAGCACCGTGGATAGCAGCCTTCAAGGCACTGACAATGGGCATGCCCTTAGCACTGGGGGATGTCCGCATGGTTGTAGCTGCATGTGTTGGATTAGAAAAGCTGGCGGGGGTGGAGCAGCTGGCAGGCACCTCAGTACAGGGGGGAAACAGAGCACCAGACACTACACCATTTGCAGACCACATCGGCGCTTTCTGTGATGCACTGAGATTACACTTCCCAATTAGCGTGGCGGCTATCGAAGATTTTTCCCATCGCTGGAAGGATGATGGTTCTGTGAGTCCAGAGACTTGGTTACACGAGGCTCGCCAGAAATGGTTACAGATGACGGGGGAGTATTGTTTTTTAGCCTGTTCCCCTAGAACAGAGGGGCCCAGCTGGCACTGGAGGGAACCTGGCCGAGCCCCTCCTTCCTCTGATGGTGGATGGTGTTGAAAAATTGTTTCTAGTGGACACGGGTGCAACATGGTCTGCACTGCAACATGGAACTGATCCACCATTGTCATCGGAGCAGGTGCTAGTAAGGGGAGTGGAAGGCCGACGCCTGTACATGCAACGAACTGCCCCATTGGATGTTCGAATAGGGGCACAATCTTTCAGCCACACGTTTCTCTATGGTCCTAATTGTCCTGTTAACCTTCTGGGGCGAGACATTTTCACACTTTTGGGCAGCAACATTGACATTGCTCAAGGCGGGGGGACCGTCATCACCTTCCGCAATGGCGAATCCTTCCACTGAGACAAACCATTCTCCACCACAAAAAGCCTAATATGGTCCAGGACATGATGGCCTTCCTGGGCCTCATCAACTTCTCCAGACATTTTCTTCCTGACTATGCGGGCCGCTCACACCACTACGGGCTTTGATGAAGGAACAGGGTGTGGGGAATCTCCAGTCACACTTAGAGTGGACACCGGAAGCTCAGGTTGCTTTTGATGACATTAGACAACTATTGGCCAATGCAGCGGCGCTAAATAAACCAAACTATGCCGCACCATTTTTCTTGGATGTAGCTGATAAACAAACTACGGCAGCAGCCTGCCTTTATCAGCTACAACAGGGGGAAAGGATGGTACTAGGTTATTACAGCATCATTCTTGACCCAATTGAGCAGAAAGCTCACTAGCAAAATTGGTACAAAAGATCGACAAGGTGGTTCAAAAACACTCATTGATTATTAACACCAGTCATGCTGTGTCAGCTTTTGTGGCATCCTCAGCATTCAACATCACTCCTGGAAGAGAAAAGACAGCGGTAGACACCCTAACACAACCACACATAACGTTTCAAAACTCTAAGATAAATATGGCAAAGTGCATGTCAGATGGTGAGGAACAACATGACTGCATCCAAGAAACACACTAAGTGGCGAAAGCACGGCCGGACACCAAAGTAACTCCGATCGAAGGTGCCATAGATTTGTACATAGATGGAAGCTGTCACAAAACAGATGAGGGATTATGAGCAAGGTTTGCAGTTATGATGAGAGAGAGATTTATCAAGGTGGTCTCAGGGAAGGTTGAGCCAGCATCAGCACAGAGAGCGGAGTTGGTGGGGTTGCAAAAGGAACTGGCAGCGGCACCAGGCAAACCTGTAAATATTTATACTGATTCGGCTTTTGGTTATTTTGTTGTACATAGAGATTTGGGTTCATGGAAGAGAAATGGATGGTGAACAGTAACAGGGGTCCCACCTAGACACGAGGAAATTGTCAAGCAAATAGATGAAAATTTGTGGATCCCCT
>NW_026622585.1:0-5339 GCF_003711565.1 Takifugu flavidus
GTGGCTGAAAATGGCAATCGAGCAATCTTAGTGTTTTTGCTTTATGAGGAGGCGACATCTCTCCATACGTGCAAGGACAACTTTTGCGCAGCGGCTGCCCGCGGATTACCAGGAGAGGGTGGCCTTCTTCCGCACCTACTGCCGCAACAAGATAACCGCGCCCAGCCACATCACCAACATGGATGAGATCCTTCTGACTTTTAACATTCCCTTTGACCCACAAAGTGGAGAAAAAGGGACCAGCACAGTGGCGGTACGCACAACGGGGCACGAGAAGTCATCGTTCACCGTGGTTCTCGGCTGCCACGGAAACAGACAGAGTGCTGGATGACGGAAGGCGAACACTCCTTCACAAAGACTATGAGGCAGCGGTGGGCAGGTTATGCCACCATATGCGGGTGGATTGTAGACGCATGGGCTATGATACCGTCTTCATGTATTGGAAGAGCTTTCACAAAATCAACATTGAACCGGAACCGGTCGGTGAGTCCGATTCAGATGATTAAGAAGAGGAATTCGGGATGTTGGACATTGAAATAGTGCAGCTGTTTAATTCAGATACAGAAGATGAAAACTTTGATGGTTTTGTGGCGGAAGAATAAATATTTTGTTCAATAAATGTGTCAAAACTCACTGTTTTACTTCCGTTCTTCTCATACTTCAGAGCAAGATTCACTGTCCCTTTCAAGTATCGAAGTATCCTCTTTACAGCAGTCAGATGTGAAGCATCCGGATTGGCGTTGAACTTTGACACAGCACTCACAGCCTGAGCTATGTCTGGTCTTGTCGCCATTGCAGCATACAGCAGACTTCCAACCATTGATTGATAGATATGCTGGTCCAGTGATTTACTAACACCATCATTTTTTCTCAAATTGACGTTGACATCTGCGGGGGTTGCTACAGGATTTGCATTATCAATTCCATATTTCCGAAGTATGGCTTCGATGTAATGCTTCTATTGAAGAACGACACAGTTTTTTTCTTTATTTTGGATCACAGAGATGCCCAGGATGTAGGACAGCTCACCCATGTCTTTCATTTTGTAGCGCTCCTTGAGAGCCGCTTTGAGCTCGATTGTTTTGAACAGCAAAGGACAGTAATGTACGAATATAGCTAAATCGTACCACTGGTTAAAAGGTTTCATCATAGTCAGCACCATACAACTGAGCGTAGCCCTTGGCAACGAGTCTACGCTTGTATCGTTCCACTCTTCCATCACTATGATGCTTGACTTTGAACACCCATCTTGATCCTACTGCCTTTCTGTCTTTTGGCAAGTCAACTAAGTCCCATGTCTCATTTTCTAGCAGTGACTCATATTCTAAGTCAGCCGCCTCCTGCCAGTTTTTTGCATTGCCATTGCCTCTTTCAGTGAGAGTGGCTCTGTTACACGACACCTGTTTGCATGATGATCAACAGTCACTACATCAGCAAACTCATCATATCCAAATCTGCTTGGAGCCATTCTGATTCTGCCACTTTTTCTGACAGCGCTTTCGACAGTGAGTGATCTCATCTTTTGTTTCACTCACATCTGTTTTTACAATTATCTCGTTCTCTGTGCAGTGTCCTTTCACTTCCCTCTCCATGTTGAAGTTTGATTCATCAAAGACGACATCACGACGGATCAGAATCCTCCTTTTCTCTTCATCATACAGGCGATAACCTTTGGCATTGTTTGCAAATCCCATGAAGCGAAGCTTCACAGTTTTTTTGTCCAGCTTCCTTCTCTCTTCATCTGGGACATATGCATAGGCAATACAGCCAAATACCTTCATGTGACTCACATCAGGTTTTTTTCACACCATCTCTGATATGGTGTCTCTCCCTTCAGGACAGAAGTTGGCAGTCTGTTCTGTATGTAAGCTGCTGTGGCTACAGCCTCTGCCCAGAACTTCTTTGGTAACTTAGCATGAGACAACATGCACCTTGCTGCTTCAACTAGTGTTCTATTTTTTCTCTCTGCAACACCATTTTGCTGTGGTGAGTGAGGTACTGTCAGTTCATGGTGGATGCCTTGAGCCTTCAAATATTCTAGAAACTCCGTTGAGGCGTACTCACCACCATTGTCTGTTCTCAGTTTCGAGATGTTCAGTCCACACTCGTTTGTGAAGGTCTTCTCAAATTCTTTGAATTTGGACAGTACTTCATTCTTCTGTTTCATGAAGTATACCTTGCAGCATCTGGAGTAGTCATCTATGAAAGTCACAAAATATTTTGCTCCACTAAATAGACTCAGTCTGCATGGGACCACAGACATCACTGTGAATCAACTGCATTTTGCGCTTAGAACATATTCCTCCAATTGACTTGAACGTTTTTTTAGCCAGTTTGCCCGCCACACATCCTTCACAGAAGGGAACCTTTTCTTCTTCTGCAGAGAAGTCCATTCCTTTCACAAGATCTTTTAGTTCCTTCAGCTTGGTAGTGTGACCGAGACGCTGGTGCCACAAGCTGGCAGCTACTGTTGCATTGTGAAAGACAGATTCACCTCCTTCCACATCCAGCTGATATAGTCCATCGGCTCTTTGTGTTCCCATTCCTTTGAGAGTTCCATCTTTTCCACGAATGTAGCAGCGAGATCTCTTGAAATGAACTGTATTTCCTTATTTGGTAGCAGCTCCCACCGAGAATAAATTCCCAGAAAGTTTTGGGACATACAGCACATCATACATTGTGACATTTTTTACATCACTTGACTTGAAGGTCATTGTTGTTGGATCACAATACCTCTCCTATGTAGCTGCTAATCCGCGTGCTCTTTGAATGACGACTTCAAGAAGAAAAATGCCAATTTCAAAATGTATTTAACAATAGAACCAATTTGAGATACAATATTACAGAGCTCCGGGCCAGTTCATAACCCTAGCAACACAGAGTCAATTGCCAGGGTACGAAGTCTGACAACCTAACTATCCCTTGGCACAGTCTTTTATAGAAACACACATGCAAATTCTCAATGTTCATGCAATCCAATCCAGTTCTGCTGGGATGACCTCGTCCTCTTCTTCCAGCCTCCTTTGGTGTTGATACAGTCCTTCTTGTCCATTATCTCCCAGGTGGCCAGATCAAATTTCCCATTCTTTATGCAAATAATATCACCAACCCCACCATGATGTCCCGTTTATGATGGGTGTTTAACACCCCCTGCCTGACTGGCTCCTGAGATTACAATGGAACAACAAACAACAATCCTGTGAAAGGAATGTCTCTGATCCTTGTTATAGTTGCCAATGAATCTACCATGCCTAACTTCTAAGAGAAGACAGGAACATATGGTAAAACACATACAACAAGATAAAGACAATTCTCATCATTGTCATGTAGACATTTCCAATTCCTAGGGCATCAACCACCCTGCCGTCACCGAGTTTCACTGACTGTGCTTTGGAGTACTGTTGGTATTCCTGAAGAATTTCTTGATTACACGTCATGTGCTTTGTTGCTCCGGAATCAATTAACATTCAACTTGTTGTGTTTGTTCAGAGCCTTACCTTTAGACACAAAAACACTTTCAAATGAGTTGTTCAAATCTTCTCCTGGTGGTTGCCGAGATGTGTTGATGAGGAAGGAAACTTCGCAGACCACCGACTTGGTTATCAAAGATGTTTATTGGAGAGAACAGTCAGGCATCAATCGAACACTGCAGATTGTCCGAGGGAGGTTCTCGAGGTCCCGATGGTGAAGAACTCCGAGGTGTCTTCATCGTCACCTCCTTCTTATACAGTCGAGTAAACACATTCTCTATGATGAGCTCACTCTGTACAATACGGCCACCAATGGTATAGCGTTCAGTTATTACAAAAAAGGGAGGCTTGAAGATGTTTCATGCTACACATCCTCATGTGTAGGCAACCAGGGGCCCACAGGCTCCAGTCTCTTTTAGCCGCTCCTCTACATAAAGGAAGAAGAAACAGGACACACATGTGGAGCATGTCCTAATATGTGCTTAGGTGGTGTTAAACAAACATTACGGCCTTACAGATGTAAAGCCTGCATAGAACGGTCAGATATCAGAGTCATCTTCATTTTCACACCTCACATTTTTAGCCTTGTGGATTTTCCTTTGGATAGATTATTCTTCAAGCTTGGAAAGTCACATTTAATGTGGCCTTCCTTCCCACATATTAGCATCTCATGTGCTTTGTCCTGCTCCCACTGCTTTGGAGCCATCCTGCACATTGCCATGCAATTGTGATGACATTGCTGCTGCACCACCTGACATACTGTCATGGAATTTTTAGCCGTTTGGAGAAGAAAAAAACTATTAATCTAAGTTACTGCATAGGAGATGGTTTTAATCCAGTCAGTCGGTCAGGATACACACACCGAAGCATGCGAGAGATCTCTGCTCAATGTATACAGTTCTGATCTTATATAGTTGAAGGCCCGCCCCTGAGGTGCAGACGTCTTCACAGCATGTGTTTGCTGCATACACAGGACACAGGACGCCAACACAGTAGGTGTGCACTGTATGCACCTCAGGAGTTTGGTGCCTTCACAGCGGGTGTCCGGCTGGCACAAGAAGTTGAATGCCTGAGGATGTCCCCCCCTCAGTCCTTTGACGCTGGTCTTCCTTCAACCTTTGTTTCCATGTAAATGAATGAGGAACCAAATGGATTCCGTCTGCTCTCCCAGTCTCCATCACACCCTTCCTTTTGTTCTCAATTTACATTTCACAATAGAATACCATTTCAATTTCCTCCTTTTGTATACAATTTACATTCCACAATCAAATTCCATTTCAATACCACCACTGTTCTCATTAGCCTTGACTCGCTTTTGTTCTTCATTGATTAATGCTTGCTGAACAATTTCAGTGTCAGGTTGTCAATCTTTGTTTCCAGTGCAGTGACAATTGTAGCATAACTGGTGGCAAACTTCCCAATAGTGTTACAACTTGGTCTTCCTCTTCAATTACAGCTCCTATTGCTGATAACTGATCAGTTAGCTCTTTCATTTGTTTAAGATGCTCAGTTAAACTATTGTGGCAGGGCATGGCTGCCCTGCCTTCGAACAGGTGCCATATGGAGGTAGTGCCTTAATTGGTGGGTGGGGAGAAAAGGTTTATATAAGGCACTGCCTCCAGCTGGCTTTAGTTGTTTTCCCCCTTCGACGGGACGGCGGGGGCGGCTGATCTGGGCGGTCGACCAACAGAAACTGTTTTACAACGCTTTGCCGTAAGGGCACACGCGCTAGTCTGCACTGGGCAGTTGGCTGCCGGCTGGCGTCAGTGGGTCGCGTTGCCCCAGCGGGAATTCTTCACGGAGTTGGTGGCCACCAAACACAGTCGGCACGGACTTCCTCGCGTACTGGACCCACTGCTGCTTTGGCTC
>NW_026622586.1:0-3555 GCF_003711565.1 Takifugu flavidus
ATCACCTCACTACACAGACACCTTTCCATCAGTAGAAACAAAAATCAAAAAAATAATAGACTCACCTCACTACCAGTAGAATCACCTCACTCACTAGACTAAGTACTATCCTCACTACACTAGATCACCTCACTACACAGTAAATCATACTATCATTCACTACACAGTTCTTTCACTACTCAAACCTTCTCTAACATCACATCAGTAGAATCACCTCATCACATAAATCACCTCACTACATTAGATTCACAGAATAACACTTCAATATCACCTCTTCACAGTCACCTCACTACAAGTAAGGGAATCACCCAGAAGAATCACCTCACTACACAGTAGGATCACCTCACCTCACTACACAGTAGAATCACCTCACTACACAGTAGAATCACCTCACTACACAGTAGAATCACCTCACTACACATAGAATCACCTCACTACACAGAAGAATCACCTCACTACACAGTAGAATCACCCTCACTACACAGTAGAATCACCTCACTTACACAAAGATCACCTCACTCAACACAGTAGAATCACCTCACTACACAGTAGATCACCTCACCTACACAGTAGAATCACCTCACTACACAGTAGAATCACCTCACACACAGTAGAATCACCTCACTACACAGTAGGATCCCCTCACTACACAGTAGAATCACCTCACTACACAGTAGAATCACCTCACTACACAGTAGAATCACCTCACTACACAGTAGAATCACCTCACTACACAGTAGAATCACCTCACTACACTACACAGTAGAATCACCTCACTACACAGTAGAATCACCTCACTACACAAAGAATCACCTCACTACACAGAAGAATCACCTCCCTACACAGTAGAATCACCTCACTACACAGTAGAATCACCTCACTACACAGTAAGATCACCTCACTACACAGTATCACCTCACTACACACAGAATCACCTCACTACACAGTGAATCACCTCACTACACAGTAAATCACCTCACTACACAGAGAATCACCTCACTACCCGTAGAATCACCTCACTACACAGTAGAATCACCTCACTACACAGTAGAATCACCTCACTACACAGTAGAATCACCTCACTACACAGTAGAATCACCTCACTACACGAAGAATCACCTCACTACACAGTAGAATCACCTCACTACACAGTAGAATCACCTCACTACACAGTAGAATCACCTCACTACTACAGTAGAATCACCTCACTACACAGTAGAATCACCTCACTACTCAGTAGAATCACCTCACTACCAGTAAGATCACCTCACTACACAGAGAATCACCTCACTACACAGTAGAATCACCTCACTACACAGTAGAATCACCTCACTACACAGTAGAATCACCTCACTACACAGAAGAATCACCTCACTACACAGTAGAATCACCTCACTACACAGTAGATCACCTCACTACACAGTAGAATCACCTCACTACACAAGAATCACCTCACTACACAGAAGAATCACCTCACTACTCAGTAGGATCACCTCACTACACAGTAGAATCACCTCACTACACAGTAGAATCACCTCACTACTACAGAGTAAATCACCTCACTACACAGTAGAATCACCTCACTACACAGTAGATCACCTCACTACACAGAAGAATCACCTCACTACACAGTAGAATCACCTCACTACACAGTAGAATCACCTCACTACACAGTAGAATCACCTCACTACACAGTAGAATCACCTCACTACACAAAGAATCACTCTCACTACACAGTAGAATCACCTCACTACACAGTAGAATCACCTCACTACACAGAGAATCACCTCACTACACAGTAGAATCACCTCACTACTCAGTAATCACCTCACTACACAGTAGAATCACCTCACTACACAGTAGAATCACCTCACTACACAAAGAATCACCTCACTACACAGTAGAATCACCTCACTACACAGTAGAATCACCTCACTACTCAGTAGGATCACCTCACTACACAGTAGAATCACCTCACTACACAGTAGATCACCTCACTACTCAGTAGGATCACCTCACTACACACATAATCACCTCACTACACAGAAGAATCACCTCACTACACAGTAGAATCACCTCACTACACAGTAGAATCACCTCACTACACAGTAGAATCACCTCACTACACAGAAGAATCACCTCACTACACAGAAGAATCACCTCACTACACAGTAGAACTCACTACTCAGTAGAATCACCTCACTACAGAGTAAAATCACCTCACTACACAGTAGAATCACCTCACTACCAGAAGAATCACTCACTACACAGAAGAATCACCTCACTACACAGTAACTCCACAGAGAACAACTAAAACTTTTAAGGTTTTCCTGCTTTTCTGGTGGGGAAATCAAAGAAAGACTGGATGAGATCAGGCTGATCAGGAGCCATCAAAGCTTCGGGGGATTTGCCAGATAAAGACGTCTGTCTGAGCAACTGGAGGGCAAAGAGCCACAACATGGAGCGCAGCGAGACGGGGACAGATGAAGACACCGAAGCAGACGGACACCAGTTTGGAGGTCTCAGCAAGGAACTGCAAGCGGAGCCCCAAACTGATTTCTTCCCTCTTTTCTGGCTCCGTGGCTGCATCCTGGAACTCATTGTGAGTCCTCCGAAACAGGCCAGTGGGATTAGCTGGATCTATGAGCAGCAGAGACCACCCAGGGAGAGCAGCACACAGATACACACACATACAGAATACACACACACAGATACACACACAACACACAGATACAGATACACACACACAGATCACCCACACACAGATACGAACACACACACACAAATACACACACAACAGATACAATACACACACACAGATACACCCACACACAGATACAGATACACCACACAGATACACCCACAGATCACACCACCCACACACAGATCAGATCTATAACACACACAGATACAGATCACACCACAGATACACACACAGATACAGATACCCACACACAGATCCAACCACAGATACAGATACACCCACACAGATACAGATACACACACACGGATACACACACACACACAGATACAGATACACACACACAGATACACACACACAGATACACACACAGATACACACACAGATACAGATACACACACCCACAGATACACACCACAGATACCCCACATACACACACACCGATACAGATACACACCACACAGATACACAACACAGATACAGATACACACACACAGATACACACACAGATACAGATACACACACACATACAGATACATACCCACACGGATACACACACACCCACACAGATACCACACACAGATCACACAAGATCAGTACACACACACATATACACACACAGATACACAACACAGATACAGATACACACACAACAATACACACACCAGATACACACCACAGATACACACACAACTACAGATACACACACACTACATATACACACACACACCCAATACCACACAGAGATACACACACAGATACAGATACACACACACATATATACACACACAAATACACACACACAGATACAGATACACACACAGATACAGATACACACACACAGATACACACAC
>NW_026622587.1:0-13769 GCF_003711565.1 Takifugu flavidus
ACCTGGAACTACAGACATCTCTTTATTCTGAGTATTACCCTGATTGGTCTCAGATGTGGTGTTCCCAGTCTCCTCATTCTGATGAAGAATGTCTGGGTGTCTCCGTGAACACTGTTTACATGTTATTTTCTTCTTACAGTTCTGGCTAATATGCCCCCGTCTTAAACACCCGAAACACAGTCCCTTCGTTTTCAATACATCAAGACGTTCCTTGTTTGGTACGTCCTTGATCTTGCTACAAGATTCCAATGTGTGATTCCCCTGACAAAACAAACATGGTGTTTCAAAAGCATTTCCTGTTTTGGCTGAGTTTCTTTGTTTCGGTGTTGTAGCTGCACTCTTCTTTCCTGTTGTCATATTAGTTGCGAAGCTACTTCCTTTTGATCCACTCTTGACCACTTTCTCATTTTCTTTGCCTTTTCCTGCCGTAGATGTGTTTTTGCCCTGTAGGTCACCAAAAAGTGGATCCGAGATTACTTTAGACTGCATCTAGTTCCAGTCTCTCTTTTGCAGCCTTAATACGCGCTTCCTCCATTTCCAGCTCATGTTTCTTTTGCAAAACTACACCACGTTCCACTAAACCACAGAGCTTGGCTTCTTCAAGAGCACAAACTGATGAATGAGTAGACATGACAGTTGAACGCACCGCACGTGAACCATTCTTGTTTATAGGCTGGTTGGAATTTATCCCCACTTGTGATACACTATCTTCAGGCCCAATCTCTTCCTCTACTTCCTCTTCTTGGTCTGTGGGGCGGAAGCTTGAAATCTCCTGCTCCATCCATTTTTCAGTTTCTTCAGTAAACTCACTGATGACCATCATTTTGGGCTCAAACCAGTTCCTAATAACAGCCTCCTTCTCATCTTCAGACAAAAGACCTCCTATTTGCCTATTTATCTCCCTAAAGTCCAGCACACTGGCGTTGAACTTATCCTGCATTATTTCTTGCACTGTTGGCAGATTACCAGCTTCAGTGCTCGGACTGTGAACTTCCCTCATTAGAGTTGTGATTCGAGCCAACGTTCCTCTTCTGGTGCCAAGTAGCCTGTGCAGTTTATCCTCAATTGCTTTCTCAGTTAACTTGACTGTTTTACTCCCTCAGTTCTTAGTTTCTCAGTTTTTAGCTTTACACCTTTTATCCCATTTACTGTTTCAGTCCTTCAGTTTTTAGCTCCAGTGTTTCCTCATGGTGTTTCCTCATGGTGTTTCCTCATGGTGTTTCCTCATGGGGGCCTGCCAGGCTGGAAGATGTTTCCGGTCTACCACTGGGGGTGCTGTCCCGTGGACAGCTCTGGCCTGGGGGGTTAGGGGGCTCTGTGCCTTGGTGTGGAGCCTCCGGTCTGTCCGGGTCGGGCTGGTCTTTGTGGCGGTACCACCTGTGGCCACGGACCGTGACCTCCCTCGGCCTGGTGGGCCTCCAAAGGTGGCGTCTCCTTCGCCTCAGGTCTCGGTGCCCAGCCATGTCTCAGCTTGTTTGTGTGTGTGGGTGTGTGTGTTTAAGTGTGTGTATCTGTGTGTGTATCTGTGCGTGTGTGTGTATCTGTGTGTGTCCTTTTTCTTGATTCTCTTGTTACTCTTTGTTGTTTTTATCCTCTGTGAGGCACTTTGTGCTGCCCAGTGTATGAAAAGTGCCATATAAATAAAGATTGAACTGAATTGAATTGAATTGTAGATGTATAGATTAGTAGATTTATAGATGAGTAGAAGTAGATATATAAATGTATAGATGTGTAGATGAGTGTCGCAGGTCAAATGTTCTGGACCAGGTTCTTCTCCCGCCCGATTGTTTCTGTTCCTGCAGATGATTCCATCCTAACTCGACCCCGCAGGAGGATCCACCTGTTATCTGACCCCTGAGGCTAAACTGGGACCAGTCATTACTAATTCGGACAGGTGAGCAGCTCAATCCTGGCTTTGCTGATCTGTCCTGTTATAGATGTTTTATTACACGTGGGACCGGCGCAGACACGCTGACATGATTGTTACTGGAATTTTCTGTTTACTGTAATCTGATCTGAACCGGGTCCAAATGTGTTACGCCATCGGGGTGTGGAGTACTGAAGAACTGTGGAGGTGAGGAGAAGGTTCCTCCCCATGATGAGTTCCTCTGTCTGCTCAGGAGGAACTGACAGAGTTTTAATGTCCCATCACAGAATTGTGAAGAAACGACGCAACCAGAGAGAGGAGGTTGAAGAAGTGGTGAATCTGCAACAATAAAACCCAGATTACAGTTTGATTGAAGCCTCATTTTCTTTGATGATGGTGAATTTCATCACTTTCGCTTTGAATATCGGAACCATTCTTGTTTATAGGCTGGTTGGAATTTATCCCCACTTGTGATACACCATCTTCAGGCCCAATCTCTTCCTCTTCTTGGTCTGTGGGGCGGAAGCTTGAAATCTCCTGCTCCATCCATTTTTCAGTTTCTTCAGTAAACTCACTGATGACCATCATTTTGGGCTCAAACCAGTTCTTAATATCAGCCTCCTTCTCTTCTTCAGACAAAAGACCTCCTATTTGCCTATTTATCTCCCTAAAGTCCAGCACACTGGCGTTGAACTTATCCTGCATTATTTCTTGCACTGTTGGCAGATTACCAGCTTCAGTGCTCGGACTGTGAACTTCCCTCATTAGAGTTGTGATTTGAGCCAACGTTCCTCTTCCGGTGCCAAGTAGCCTGTGCAGTTTATCCTCAATTGCTTTCTCAGTTAACTTGACTGTTTTACTCTCCTCAGTTCTTAGTTTCCCTCAGTTTTTAGCTTTTATATCTTTTATCCCATTTACTGTTTTAGTCCTTCAGTTTTTAGCTCCAGTGTCTCCTCATGGTGTTTCCTCATGGTGTTTCCTCATGGTGTTTCCTCATGGGGGCCTGCCAGGCTGGGAGATGTTTCCGGTCTACCACTGGGGGTGCTGTCCCGTGGACAGCTCTGGCCTGGGGGGTTAGGGGGCTCTGTGCCTTGGTGTGGAGCCTCCGGTCTGTCCGGGTCGGGCTGGTCTTTGTGGCGGTACCACCTGTGGTCACGGACCGTGACCTCCCTCGGCCTGGTGGGCCTCCAAAGGTGGCGTCTCCTTCGCCTCAGGTCTCGGTGCCCAGCCATGTCTCAGCTTGTTTGTGTGTGTATGTGTGTGTGTGTGTATCTGTGTGTGTATCTGTGCGTGTGTGTGTATCTGTGTGTGTCCTTTTTCTTGATTCTCTTGTTACTCTTTGTTTTTATCCTCTGTGAGGCACTTTGTGCTGCCCAGTGTATGAAAAGTGCCATATAAATAAAGATTGAACTGAATTGAATTGAATTGTAGATGTATAGATTAGTAGATTTATAGATGAGTAGAAGTAGATATATAAATGTATAGATGTGTAGATGAGTGTCGCAGGTCAAATGTTCTGGACCAGGTTCTTCTCCGCCCGATTGTGGGACCATGTGGGACCAGCGCAGACACGCTGACATGATTGTTACTGGAATTTTCTGTTTTCAGTTTACTGTAATTTGATCTGAACCGGGTCCAAATGTGTTACGCCATCGGGGTGTGGAGTACTGAAGAACTGTGGAGGTGAGGAGAAGGTTCCTCCCCATGATGAGTTCCTCTGTCTGCTCAGGAGGAACTGACAGAGTTTTAATGTCCCATCACAGAATTGTGAAGAAAGGACGCAACCAGAGAGGAGGAGGTTGAAGAAGTGGTGAATCTGCAACAATAAAACCCAGATTACAGTTTGATTGAAGCCTCATTTACTTTGATGATGGTGAATTTCATCACTTTCGCTTTGAATATCGGTGTAATGGCACTCCATCCTCATTTAACGTACCATTTTTAAGCTGCAGACACAGTAATTCTTCACTCGCATGACATGAGATGTAATTCCATTTTAAGAGTCTTTATATGAATTCCAAAAGATTACAGCTCACATAACGTGACGGTAAGAAAACGTTGTGCTCCCGTATCTAATGCAGCTCACCTGGCCTGACGCTGCGCATGCGCTCTTAAGTCAATCTCAGGGAGCGGCATCCAAAACTTTACATCAACAATCCTTTTTATATTACGAGTTACACAATAACATGCAGCATGCATCAAACATATACAAACATAAATTGCACGTCATTTTTACACACATCAATTCTGCTCTATGGCTCTTACATATCCGACCCCTAATTGGGTTAACTGTAAGATTACACAATTATCAATTTAACTCAAAACTAAGAGCCATCAAATTAAAACTATTAACAGAATAGAAATAATCTTTCTTAACTAAAATAAATCTTTTCTTACATATTGTCCATTGTGTTTACATGGCTTCCTGCAAAAGGCATAACTTCTGCACAGACCTCTCCAGGGTGCTGTTTTTGTCTGCAACTTCACCCTCACAGTTCCACTGGAATCAGGGAAAGTTTGTACTATTCTTCCCATGATCCACGTGCTTCGTGGGGATGAACTGTCCACTACTAGCACCACATCTCCAGGTTCAAAGTTCCTTTTTTGTCTCGTCCACTTCTGGCGTTCCTGTAGGAGGGGTAAGTATTCACGAGTCCACCTACGCCAGAATAGATCCGCTAGATACTGTACCTGCCTCCAACGCTTTCTTGCGTATAGGTCATCCTTGTTGAAGATTCCTGGTGGCATGTTGGGCTGGGTCTTCATCAACAGCAGATGGTTGGGAGTCAGAGGTTCAATGTCGCATGGATCATCTGACACACTTGTTATGGGTCGGCCATTTATTATACTTTCCACCTCACAAAGAAAGGTTTGAAGACTGTCGTCTGTGAGGCTCTGTTCCTTTAGCAGAGCGCCGAGAATCCTACGCACTGTACGTATTTGCCGCTCCCATATTCCTCCTTGATGTGAGGCAGCTGGACTATTGAAAATCCATTTGATGCCCCTCTCTTGCATTGTCTTCTCCATCTCTGATTGGTCCAGGTTTTTTACAGCTTCTCTCAATTCCTTCTCGGCACCAACAAAATTGGTGCCATTGTCGGAACGCATTATGGAGATCTGTCCTCTTCTACTTACGAAACGACGAAGGACATTGATACAAGCACTTGTGTCAAGACTATCTGCCACCTCGATATGCACTGCCCTGATGGTGAGGCAGGTGAACATAACACCGTACCTTTTAACAGTGCTCTGGCCCCGTTTCACTTCGAATGGGCCAAAGTAATCAATTCCAACGTTGGTAAACGGCGGTTTGTCTGGTAAAAGACGATCTTCCAGCAGAGGTGCCATTTTTTGTTCTCCACCTTGTCCTCGAAGTCTTCTGCAGACCGTGCATTTAGATATGATCTTCCTGATGGCTGCGGTTGCTTGAGGGATCCAAAACCTTTGTCTCAACTGCGATAACATGTAGTTGCGCCCAGAGTGACCGATCTTCTCATGGATTTCATTCAGTATGAGAATTGCAACTCTGGAGTGTTTGGAGAGTATCACAGGATGTTTGGTCTCAGCTGGCATGGCCGCTCTGTTGAGCCGTCCTCCTACTCTCAGGAAGCCATCTTGGGATCAAGCCTGTACAGCTGGCTGCTTTTCTTGACAGGCTTATTGCTGCAGAGAGCTCTAATTTCCTCAGGAAAGCATTGACTTTGGCTGTACCGGATGATTTCTGCCTCTGCTGTCATCAGCTGCTCAAAGGTAACAGATCTCCTTTCCATAGTACTTCTGTACTTTTCCATGTTCTGTTGCACAATCACCTTCTGCTTCTCTGGATCCTTTTCGGATTGACTGGTCTCACTTAGAAACTCTTTCCTTTTGTTTTTCAGGTGGATCAACAACTTTCTAACTTCCATAATCCATGCAACCGCCCTCTTCAACCGGTTCCAACTGTCGTAGTATTGAAGTAATTTGGACATACAGTCAAACTTTTCATCGATTGTGATGGTGTTTACTGTGATAGTTTTAACCTCTGGATCATTCTGCATGTTCTGATTCATGTTTTCTGGTCTCTGTGGCCATTCACTTTCTGGCTGTAAAAGGAACTGTGGGCCATTTATCCAGTCTCTATCTTGCATCAAGCTTCTAGCTTTCAGACCCCTGGTCGCCTTGTCAGCCGGGTTCTGCGCGACGTCCTGACATACCTCCACTGCGATGGCTTGGTGGCCTCTCGTATGAGTGTAATCCTGTTTGCCACGAAGGTCTTGTAGCGGGCAGTCTCGCTGTCTATGTATTTCAGGACCGTTGTGCTGTCAGTCCAGAAGATTGACTGCTGGAGTGGGATCTGCATTTCCTCCTGCAGCATTCTGTCCACCTTCACTGCAACTACTGCTGCAGTCAACTCTAGCCTTGGAACGGTGATCTGTTTTAGCGGCGAAACTCTAGACTTCCCCATCGCAAGTGAACAGTGGATCCTGCCCTTGTCATTCTCCAGAACGAGGTAAGATGCTGTGCCATAGGCAACCTGGCTTGCATCAGAAAAATGGTGCAACCTGGCCACCTTTGTGGTTCCAAAGTTCTTGGGTTTGACACATCTACTCATGCTGAAGCCTGAGACGAGAGTAAGATCTTCCAGCCACTTATACCATCGTTCTGTCCGGGAGTCACTGAATTCCTCATCCCATCCTAGCTTTTCTTTACACAAGTCCCTCATAAGAAGCTTGGCGGGGAGTATCAGTGGTACTAGGAAGCCAAGAGGGTCGTAAGTAGAATTTACGACAGAGAGAATTCCTCTTCTCGTCTTGGGCTTGTCCTGTGACTTGATTCGGTACGTACACGTATCATCTTCCGTACACCATTGCACTCCTAGAGCTCGCTCTGTGGGCAAGTCATCCTGTGCGAGATCCAGGTCTTTCAGCTCAGTAGCTCGGAGTTCTGCAGGAATGGATGACAAGACTCTCCTGCTGTTACTGACCCACTTTGTGAGGCTAAACCCTCCCTCAGCACACAGGTCTCGAAGGCTCTTTACCAGGGCAACTGCTTCTTCCTCTGTAGCCACAGATTTCAAACAGTCATCTACATAAAAATTACGTAGAACCGTTTCCACGGCTTCTGGGGCTGCGGTGCCTCTTCTATCTTCTGCCGTTCTGCGTAGCGCATAAGAAGCAACACTAGGGGATGAAGTTGCTCCGAAAAGATGTACGACCATCCTATACTCCTTTACAGGTGTGCTAAGGTCACCATTCGGCCACCACAAAAAACGCAACAGGTCTGCATCTGTCCCCGGAACTCTGACCTGATAAAACATGGACTCAATGTCCGCCATCATCGCTATCGGTTCTTCCCGAAACCTCATTAAGGCACCAATGAGCATGTTGGTGAGGTCAGGTCCCTGCATCAACTGACCATTGAGCGACACATCCTGAAAGGTGGCATTGCAATCAAAGACCACACGTATTTTCTTTTTTTTCGGGTGGTATACCCCATGGTGTGGGACATACCAAACCCTGTTGTCGTCACGGGAAAGCTGATCTTGAGGAACTTCCATGGCGTAACCTTTTTCCAGTATAGTGTCCATAAATCTTCTGTAGTCCTCAAGAAACTCTTTGTTCTTCATCAGCTTTCTCTTCAGACCAGCAGCTCGCTGGAGCCCCACACAGTAATGTCCATCTGTAAACTTGGTTGTCTTTTGCACTGACTGCATAAACAATTTGTCCTCCTGAGACATTTCTTCTTTATCGTCATATAGACGCTCCGGAAAATCTTTGTTATACTGCTGTATCAGTAACTGTTCCACTTCCTCCACTGCAACTCTGTTAACACCGTAATAAGCTGTTTTACCTCTGAAAAGTGTGTTTTCGTTTGTCACTGGTCCACACACCATCCAGCCAAGAACCGTCTTTACCGCGTAGGGCCCTTCCTCCTGACTATTAATTACATGCCAGGGCTCCATTAATTTAGAGTTGTTGGCTCCAATGAGAAGGCCTACATTAGCATTGATATGCGGTAAATTCACGTCACTCAGGTAAGACCACTTCTGTAGATGTTGCTGACTGGGAATGTTTTCTCTCTGGACAGGGATGTTACTGTGCCTGAAACCTTTGAGTAGTTGCAAATACTCTTCTCCCTCAAGGTTACACACCTCCAAATCCGTGAGCAGATAACTGGTGATCAACTTTTGTTCTCCTGCGTTGTCTCTCTCCCATTGTACTCAATGAGATCCGAGTCAGCTTTCCCTTCTCATTCAGTTTCTTCCTGAGGTCCGCCGTACAGAACATGGCTGTACTCCCGGGATCCATAAAGGCATATGTCTCTATGGACCTTCCACTGTTGCGGGACTTCACCTTTACAGGAACCACGGGTAACCAGCAGTCCGTTTCTCCGGCCCCAGTGTATCCACACACCTCTTGCTTGGCTGAACCTGGAACTACAGACATCTCTTTATTCTGAGTATTACCCTGATTGGTCACAGATGTGGTGTTCCCAGTCTCCTCATTCTGATGAAGAATGTCCGGGTGTCTCCGTGAACACTGTTTACATATTATTTTCTTCTTACAGTTCTGGCTAATATGCCCCCGTCTTAAACACCCGAAACACAGTCCCTTCGTTTTCAATACATCAAGACGTTCCTTGTTTGGTACGTCCTTGATCTTGCTACAAGATTCCAATGTGTGATTCCCTTGACAAAATAAACATGGTGTTTCAAAAGCATTTCCTGTTTTGGGTGAGTTTCTTTGTTTCGGGGTTGCAAAGCTACTTCCTTTTGATACACTCTTGACCACTTTCTCATTTTCTTTGCCTTTTCCTGCTGTAGATGTGTTTTTGCCCTGTAGGTCACCAAAAAGTGGATTACTTTAGTTTCAGTTTCTCTTTCACAGCCTTAATACGCGCTTCCTCCATTTCCAGCTCATGTTCTTTTGCAAAACTACACCACGTTCCACTAAACCACAGAGCTTGGCTTCTTCAAGAGCAAAACTGATGAATGAGTAGACATGACAGTTGAACGCACCGCACGTGAACCATTCTTGTTTATAGGCTGGTTGGAATTTATCCCCACACATGATTGTTACTGGAATTTTCTGTTTTCAGTTTCCTGTAATCTGATCTAAAACGGGTCCAAATGTGTGACGCCATCGGGGTGTGGAGGAAGTTCAGGAGCCTGAAGAACTGTGGAGGTGAGGAGAAGGTTCCTCCCCATGATGAGTTCCTCTGTCTGCTCAGGAGGAACTGACAGAGTTTTAATGTCCCATCACAGAATTGTGAAGAAACGACGCAACCAGAGAGGAGGAGGTTGAAGAAGTGGTGAATCTGCAACAATAAAACCGAGATTACAGTTTGATTGAAGCCTCATTTTCTTTGATGATGGTGAATTTCATTACTTTCGCTTTGAATATCGGGAACCATTCTTGTTTATAGGCTGGTTGGAATTTATCCCCACTTGTGACTCACCATCTTCAGGCCCAATCTCTTCCTCTACTTCCTCTTCTTGGTCTGTGGGCGTAAGCTTGAAATCTCCTGCTCCATCCATTTTCAGTTTCTTCAGTAAACTCACTGATGACCATCATTTTGGGCTCAAACCAGTTCCTAATAACAGCCTCCTTCTCATCTTCAGACAAAAGACCTCCTATTTGCCTATTTATCTCCTTAAAGTCCAGCACACTGGCGTTGAACTTATCCTGCATTATTTCTTGCACTGTTGGCAGATTACCAGCTTCAGTGCTCGGACTGTGAACTTCCCTCATTAAAGTTGTGATTCGAGCCAACGTTCCTCTTCTGGTTCCAAGTAGCCTGTGCAGTTTATCCTCAATTGCTTTCTCAGTTAACTTGACTGTTGGTTTAGATTCCATTTCCTCAGTGCTATCCGTTTTAACCTCACCTTCATCCTTTTATCTTATTAATAAAGCTGTGCGTAAACTGTGTGCACATGAATAAAAAGTATTCCACTAACACTTTTCTTCATCCAAAAAATGTCTCACAATTTCCAAAACACACAGAGCTTCCAATAACTTTCTGGCTCAGGTTTCAATTAGGACATTAGCATAAATCTCAAGTCACTGAGTAGCTAACTAGCGTTAGCTTCTTATTTCAAACTAGCACAGCATGGGCTTCTTTCCGTCTAGAAAAACGAATCCTTAATGGGTTTTTACGTTGTCCTTATCCTTTAGGTGACCTCCGTTCTTCATTGGTAATTCCGAAAGCTTACCACCTCGTCTGCTTTGAGAGAATCCTCCGTAGAATGTTGCTCCAATCCAAGGCTTGAGCCGAGTTTTCTTACTTAATGTAATGGCACTCCATCCTCATTTAACGTACCATTTTTAAGCTGCAGACACAGTAATTCTTCACTCGCATGACATGAGATGTAATTCCATTTTAAGAGTCTTTATATGAATTCCAAAAGATTACAGCTCACATAACGTGACGGTAAGAAAACGTTGTGCTCCCGTATCTAATGCAGCTCACCTGGACTGACGCTGCGCATGCGCTCTTAAGTCAATCTCAGGGAGCGGCATCCAAAACTTTACATCAACAATCCTTTTTATATTACGAATTACACAATAACATGCAGCATGCATCAAACATATACAAAATAAATTGCACGTCATTTTTACACACATCAATTCTGCTCTATGGCTCTTACATATCCGGCCCCT
Source organism: Takifugu flavidus (assembly GCF_003711565.1). Taxonomy (NCBI): domain Eukaryota; kingdom Metazoa; phylum Chordata; class Actinopteri; order Tetraodontiformes; family Tetraodontidae; genus Takifugu; species Takifugu flavidus. The sequence continues at coordinate 10,507 of NW_026622587.1, forward strand.
AATTGGGTTAACTGTAAGATTACACAATTATCAATTTAACTCAAAACTAAGAGCCATCAAATTAAAACTATTAACATAATAGAAATAATCTTTCTTAACTAAAATAAATCTTTTCTTACATATTGTCCATTGTGTTTACATGGCTTCCTGCAAAAGGCATAACTTCTGCACAGACCTCTCCAGGGTGCTGTTTTTGTCTGCAACTTCACACGACGTACAGTGTGAGAAGAATTATTGTTATTGTTGTTATTAGTATTATCTTTAAATGCTATGATATGTAGTTTGAGTGTTTGAGGAATGTTGACAGCAAAAGAAGAACATGAGAGTGTTTTGTAAAAGTACTGATGCTGCTTACAACCAAGCCCAGCATCCAGATGTTGGTCAAGATAAGAGAAGTTTGTTAAGATAGGAGAGGACAATGAGATATGAGATCTTGTTTGGACACCCATTCTGTTTGCTCCAATAAAAGAATGAGCGAGCAGCAGACGAACAGAGTTGACAGAGGAACCTTGAACTGCTGCTCAGCTCTCCCTAGCAAGGAACTCCTGTTGTTTGTGTGGTTGATCTGAGTCTAGTGAACGAACAGCGCGGGTGATCAAAACTTCACCCTCACAACAGTTCCACTGGAATCAGGGAAAGTTTGTACTATTCTTCCATGATCCACGTGCTTCGTGGGGATGAACTGTCCACTACTAGCACCAGTTTCTTCCTGAGGTCCTCCGTACAGAACGTGGCTGTACTCCCGGGATCCATAAAGGCATATGTCTCTATGGACCTTCCACTGTTGCGGGACTTCACCTTTACAGGAACCACGGGTAACAAGCAGTCCGTTTCTCCGGCCCCAGTGTATCCACACACCTCTTGCTTGGCTGAACCTGGAACTACAGACATCTCTTTATTCTGAGTATTACCCTGATTGGTCACAGATGTGGTGTTCCTAGTCTCCTCATTCTGATGAAGAATGTCTGGGTGTCTCCGTGAACACTGTTTACATGTTATTTTCTTCTTACAGTTCTGGCTAATATGCCCCCGTCTTAAACACCCGAAACACAGTCCCTTCGTTTTCAATACATCAAGACGTTCCTTGTTTGGTACATCCTTGATCTTGCTACAACATTCCAATGTGTGATTCCCTTGACAAAATAAACATGGTGTTTCAAAAGCATTTCCTGTTTTGGCTGAGTTTGTTTGTTTCGGGGTTGCGAAGCTACTTCCTTTTGATACACTCTTGACCACTTTCTCATTTTCTTTGCCTTTTCCTGCTGTAGATGTGTTTTTGCCCTGTAGGTCACCAAAAAGTGGATTACTTTAGTTTCAGTTTCTCTTTCACAGCCTTAATACGCGCTTCCTCCATTTCCAGCTCATGTTTCTTTTGCAAAACTACACCACGTTCCACTAAACCACAGAGCTTGGCTTCTTCAAGAGCACAAACTGATGAATGAGTAGACATGACAGTTGAACGTACCGCACGGGAACCATTCTTGTTTATAGGCTGGTTGGAATTTATCCCCACTTGTGATACACCATCTTCAGGCCCAATCTCTTCTGTTCTTGGTCTGTGGGCGGAAGCTTGAAATCTCCTGCTCCATCCATTTTTCAGTTTCTTCAGTAAACTCACTGATGACCATCATTTTGGGCTCAAACCAGTTCTTAATATCAGCCTCCTTCTCATCTTCAGACAAAAGACCTCCTATTTGCCTATTTATCTCCCTAAAGTCCAGCACACTGGCGTTGAACTTAGCTTGCATTATTTCTTGCACTGTTGGCAGATTACCAGCTTCAGTGCTCGGACTGTGAACTTCCCTCATTAGAGTTGTGATTCGAGCCAACGTTCCTCTTCCGGTGCCAAGTAGCCTGTGCAGTTTATCCTCAATTGCTTTCTCAGTTAACTTGACTGTTTTACTCCCTCAGTTCTTAGTTTCTCAGTTTTTAGCTTTTATACCTTTTATCCCATTTACTGTTTCAGTCCTTCAGTTTTTAGCTCCAGTGTTTCCTCATGGTGTTTCCTCATGGTGTTTCCTCATGGTGTTTCCTCATGGTGTTTCCTCATGGGGGCCTGCCAGGCTGGGAGATGTTTCCGGTCTACCACTGGGGGTGCTGTCCCGTGGACAGCTCTGGCCTGGGGGGTTAGGGGGCTCTGTGCCTTGGTGTGGAGCCTCCGGTCTGTCCGGGTCGGGCTGGTCTTTGTGGCGGTACCACCTGTGGCCACGGACCGTGACCTCCCTCGGCCTGGTGGGCCTCCAAAGGTGGCGTCTCCTTCGCCTCAGGTCTCGGTGCCCAGCCATGTCTCAGCTTGTTTGTGTGTGTGGGTGTGTGTGTTTAAGTGTGTATGTGTGGTGTGTGTGTTGTGTGTGTGTGTGTGTCCTTTTTCTTGATTCTCTTGTTTGTCTTTGTTGTTTTTATCCTCTGTGAGGCACTTTGTGCTACCCAGTGTATGAAAAGTGCCATATAAATAAAGATTGAATTGAATTGAATTGAATTGTAGATGTATAGATGAGTAGATTTATAGATGAGTAGAAGTAGATATATAAATGTATAGATGTGTAGATGAGTGTCGCAGGTCAAATGTTCTGGACCAGGTTCTTCTCCCGCCCGATTGTTTCTGTTCCTGCAGATGATTCCATCCTAACTCGACCCCGCAGGAGGATCCACCTGTTATCTGACCCCTGAGGCTAAACTGGGACCAGTCATTACTAATTCGGACAGGTGAGCAGCTCAATCCTGGCTTCGCTGATCTGTCCTGTTATAGATGATTTATTACACGTGGGACCGGCGCAGAAACGCTGACATGATTGTTACTGGAATTTTCTGTTTACTGTAATCTGATCTGAACCAGGTCCAAATGTGTGACATCATCAGGGTGTGGAGGAAGTTCAGGAGCCTGAAGAACTGTGGAGGTGAGGAGAAGGTTCCTCCCCATGATGAGTTCCTCTGTCTGCTCAGGAGGAACTGACAGAGTTTTAATGTAACCATCACAGAATTGTGAAGAAACGACGCAACCAGAGAGGAGGAGGTTGAAGAAGTGGTGAATCTCGGTGGTGGGGATGAAGCTGGAACCTCTGGCGACAGTGGCAGAGAGGAGAACTATCGACAAACTGCGGAGCATCATGGACAATGTCCGCCACCCTCTGCACACTGTCATCCACAGCCAGAGAAGCCTGATCAGCCAGAGGCTACGCCTCCCCAAGTTCAGGACCAACAGACTGGGGAACTCATTCATCCCCCGAGCCATCAGGCTGTTCAACTCATCACTGGGGGGGGGG
>NW_026622588.1:0-5599 GCF_003711565.1 Takifugu flavidus
CAACACCAGAGTCACCAAGTACAAACCAGATTCATTTAAACACAAGTCAAATCAAGTTTAATATCTTTAAAATAACCATGAAAAATACACAAATACTCATTTTAAGCATTAACAGATGAGTGATACATTACAAGTTACAACTGATACAAGATTATTAGTAATAATTAACCATTAAATCAGTAATTACATTTACTCAAGTGCTGCTTCTATGTGCAGATTTGATGAACTTTGCTTCATTTATTCTGAATATTTATGATACTGTTATTTAACAAATAATGCAGAGAACATATAATCAGCATCAACTCAAACTCGTTCCATTTTAAATCCGTATCACTCTGGTTTTAGGCCACATCACAGTTTTCTCACCACCACCAGTTTGATCATTAAGAATATTCCAACTATCCTGGATGAGAGAAGTTTTTTACCTCCATATTCATGAACCTCTCTCAGGCTTTTCACTCAGTAGATCACTCAGTCATCCTTGAAATGTTCAACAACACTGGTTTTGGTTTTTGTCCTCTTCATAATTTGTAAAAATATTATATTTTCAATGCATAACTGCTCATCTCATTTATACGCACATGATACAGTCTCATACTCTATCACAAGCTCCTCTGAAATAACCATAAAATCCTCCTCAAACAGCATTTATGCATCTTAAAAACTGCCCCAAACTTGCAATTATTATTATTTCCCTTGGTGAAGATTCAGATTGCAAGAATGAAACAACCTGTCCAGTGTCAGAACCTACGGTGGCTGTCAGTGGACAAAACTGATTTACTTTTTCCAGTCACGTCCAGCCAGGGCACCTGCAGGTCCCATCAGGAGGAATCTTCATCAACATTTAGGAAAAACAGTTCTGCTGCTAAGTGACCTAGAATGCTGTGGTGTTCATACACTATCAGAAGCATGTTTTTATGTTTTATTTGATTTCTGATGATGTATAATAGAAAATAGACACTGGACCTTTATTGAACAGTCTAGTTTTTAAAAGGTTTCTGTTTCTCATTGGGTTTTTTTTTGCATTATTTGCAACGTGTATTATCTGTTTTTTCCTCTCACATTTTGTTGGTTTTTCCTTTAATTTGCATTTTTACAGTGAGAATTGTCTGATTTTTGTCTGTGGAGAAACTGGAGGCATTTCCCTGTTGCGTTTGTGTCTTCTGACTGGGGTTTTTCCAGCTGGTTTTGGACTGTGCTGCGGTCCAGTATTGAGCAGTGGAAACGGCCACATCGGTGTCTTGGTTCCTGCAACCAATGTCCTGTTTCCTGACCTGAGTCACACCTCTGCCCTCTGCCCTTGAGCACGCCACACCTGAAGCCACACCTCTGCCACCACGATGTTTCCTTCCCAGATGGAACACAGTCTTTCACTGCTGCTGTGTTTGATGCCATCAGAACAGGGACACGGTGCCAGATGGTCTGCTGAATGTGTTCATGGCCCTAACACGCGTATAAGCCTGAATAATGTGAATTATTCTGATTAAAGCTGGATCTGAAGAGCTTTTGTCGAGATCACTGAATTACTGGGGAGTCTGGGGAGCTTCTGGGACAGTTAAAGTCATTCACAGAAACAATAACACCAAACTGCTGAAGAATCCACCTCCCATGTAAAGATAAACAGGCAGTGCAGTCTCAGTGTGGGAACACAAGAGGGAAGCATCTTTACGTGGAAGCACCTCAAACCTCAGGCAGCCACAACAGTTCACAAGGAGACTGGAAATACAGGCGGAAACATTCAGGAAATGAGAGAGCAGGCAGATGTTCTGCAGAAGAATGCAGTGCAGACGTGAGGTTCTGGAGGAGCAGATCCATTAAGAGAAGAGAATCTGATTTTCATGGACCAAGAAAACCACAATACTAATTACTAATATTGACACATTTCTTTTTTATTATTAATACAGATGTAGATGTTCTTATACAGTTTGTGAGGTAAATAATTAAATATTCTGATGTCATTTAGAAGATTTCTGTCAGATATTTAACTATTCAGGTTTTATATTTCATCAGATGAAAATATATTTAAGAATTTAATGGTACAATTTAATTGGAAATGGAGAAAAAAATGAGAAAAATTAATAAAATGTACAGTGACTCCTCCTCATGCGTGTCTGTGTTTCACTAGAACAGGTGAGTTTCTGTCTTCTGCAGAACATTTGCATGTTTTTCTGCATGGTTGCTCCTCAGAGTTTAAAGTTCTGATGTCACAGAGAGTCTGAACTCTTTTCACGCTCTCACACTGAAAACTTCAGCATCACCATGTTGTCAATAATTCTGACTGTCATCTTTCTGAGTCAGGGTGAGACTTTTCAACATTGTTTGATTTCATCCTCTCTCTTCTTTCCAAGGAGGCTGAAATCATTTCATTTTTACATCATAACTGCTCCTCCAGGCTCTTTTCAACTGCTCTTTTTAACATTGTTGTTTGTCATTTCAGAATCTTCTGCCAACAACTTTCTGACTCAAGCTGATAAATTCAAGTCTGTTAGTGTTGGAGGGTCTGTGACCATCAGCGCCACAGGAAGCTCAAATATTGGCAGCTATCTCAGCTGGTACCTTCAGAAACCTGGACAGGCTCCTAAACTTCTGATATACTTGGTATCAAATCTCTACACAGGAACGCCGTCTCGATTCAGTGGCAGCAGATCTGGTTCTCAGTACACTCTAACCATCACTGGTGTTCAGGCTGAAGATGAAGCAGATTATTACTGTCTGGGCTACCATAATGACTATACATCCACACAGTGATTTAGAGCTGTACAAAAACCTCCCTCAGTGTGACTGAAGTGAAAACAGCAGCTGCAGCTGCAGACGATGAAGAGTCACCAGCAGAACTGGTTCAGTCAACACCAGAGTCACCAAGTACAAACCAGAGTCATTTAAACACAAGTCAAAACAGTTCAAAACCTTAAACCTTTAATGTAGAAATAATATATTACAATTTATAACAGACACAAAATTATTAGTAATAATTAACCATTAAATCAGTAATTACATTTACTCAAGTGCTGCTTCTATGTGCAGATCTGATTAACTTTGTTTCATTCATTCTGAATATTTATGATACGAACAAATAATACAGAGAACATAAAGGAATGATCTCATACCTCATGGCCATCAGCAGGAGGGTCCTCCTCCATGAGCCTGGTCCTGCTCAAGGTTTCTTCCTGTTAAAGGGTCGTTGCCACTGTTGCTTGTTGGGGGTCAGGCCCTGGGATTCTGTAAAGCACCTAGAAACAATTTTGATTGTAACAGACGCTATATTAAGATTGATTGATACCGGCCCTGAAACACATTCATGTTCATATTCATCTTAATCAGGGGTCGGCAACCTTTAACAGTCAAAGAGTCATTTTGACCCGGTTTCCACGGAAAAGACAACACTGGGAGACACAAACACTTTTTGACATCTGAAATGAAGATGTGTCTATATATACTGTATATATATATACATGTGTGTGTGTGTGTGTGCGTGTGTGTGTGTGTATATCTTTACACTTGTAAAATAGTGTGTTGCTTATGAAATCCATGCAGTCCATCCATGTTATAGAAAATTCACAATAATCTTACAATTTACAACTACAATTAAACAAACGAACAAACAAAAATTAAATACTTTGTTAAGATATTGTAGCGTGTTGGGGAGGGTCAGTGTGGTTATTTCCCAGCATGCTTTGTGGCAGCGTGTCTGTGGGTTCAGGTTGGTGTTAACCCTGTTTTTGTTCATTATAAATGTTATCTTTTGCAACTTTCAATGTTACTGTTATATTTATTAAGTTCTAATTATTGATGTATTTAATTACTGTTTTAATTACTGTTGGCACCTGGACACCATAAGCGAGGTTATGTGTGTGATTGAAGACCTCCCTTCGTTCGTCTATCTTCCATTCTGAGTTTAATGAAGTGGCAATTCCTGAAATCAAGCAGTGAAGGGAACAAAGGAACTATTGTTAAAGTCAACAGATGTCTGAGTTCTTACGCAATCTACAACCCAGCTCGCCACAAAATTGTGCCGTTTTTATCTCGCTGCACGTTCCGCACTCCGTGCAATTTTTCAATATTCGTCTCTAAGATAGAAATGGAAACACGGATAACGACTCCTTTTCCGATTTTTGTTGCTCTAATGCAAAATTGGATAAATGGATAACAACGGTTTTATCTGTGTTAGATTTTTCGTCTGGCGAAAGATGCGTGATCTTTGAACTTTCCTAAAGATTCATACAAATGTGTTCCTCAGCTTTTTATAAGTGACATCGCAGATGATTCGCTGCTGTCCATCTCATCCATGCGCATTTGCCCACTCCTGTGTGTTTTTATGAGACAGCGTTAGTCAGTGAACAGTCTGCTCTGCACTCAGACAAACTAAGGAGCATCAGAACAGATGATAAAACACAGATATAGTCTCTTTTTTTCTCCTACTCTGGCTCACTTCTTGCGTAACGGCTTTGTGTATTAATTTCTCTCCCGTAGCGATCTCTCATCGGTCTCAATGAACTGCCTTTAGGATCATAAGAAATAAAATGTACCCTTTATAACTTTAAATAATGGCTCGCTTAAAGTGGCAAAAGATGTGACAACACCAGGTTCTGTGTTATGGGAACTTCTCCAGCATTGCGCAGTGTATGTTTGGTCTCTTCGTGTTATTTAGTCCCTCTTCACGTCGACCTAAAAACTATTTCACCACCACAGAACCATGTGGTCAATCAGATGTTCGCTGATCAGTTTCATAACTTAAAAAATTAGCCCGAATCTGCAGAAATAAAGGTGTGTGTCTCGCTCACGCTGGTGTGGAGGCTGCACTGAGAGGCGGAAGGAGGGGGAGATGTCAGCTGTCTGGGCCTGAGACGTTTACGTTCATATGCAAGTGATCGTTAGAGTTATGTTTGTTTATAAAAAATTAGTAAGCTAAATGTGATGAAAGCTATCGTTTTTGACTGTATTAAAGTTAAAAATGCTTTCGAGTGAACAAATAATACGCGGATTTTTCCGCACATGCCGGCTGTCAAATCTGCCTGCTGCCAGTCAAGTGGTGTCAAACGTCTCTGAAGAAGGCGAATGCTGATCACCGAAACTGCACAAGGTCTGAAGAAAGAAGGTAAAAACACTTTTGAATTAATTTTCCCAAGCCATTCAGAGCTGCAACATAATGATGAAAGAGTCGCAGGTTGCCGACCCCTGATCTAAATAAATCAATTTACAACAAGCTGAAACCATCTCTTCTGCTTGTTTAATTGTAATTTTACACTGATATTTCACCTCTTATTCAACTATGATTGTTGAATTCTTCCCACTTTTTCCTTTCAAAAACCAAGAAAACTAAAGAAAAAATGACAGTAAATGATGATGATGATGATGATCAGATTTTCTCATCAATAATCACAACAAACACAGAGATGTTGGCTGAAATGATTGAAATGTTTATTTTGTGACTTTAAATTCACATCTGAGGACAGAAAATGAGTGAGGTGAGTTAGAGAAATGTCCAGATGAAAGCAGAGTCACGCTCATGCAGGAATATGTGAGCAGAAAAGATGTGTCGCTCCATCAAGATGTTGAGGACAGAAGCAGCACGGTTTCCAGACAGGAAGTGTTGCTGAAC